>NC_084733.1:34331524-34564024 GCF_033978785.1 Entelurus aequoreus
TGGTAGGGATAGACCGTGAGGACTCTTTCTGGGACAGTGGTTCTTAATCTGGGTTCGATCGAACCCTAAGGGTTCGGTGAGTCGGGCTCAGGGGTTCGGCGGAGGTCAAAACACACCCGACTCATCGTGTAAATAAAAACTTCTCCCTATCGGCGTATTACGGATAAGGCAAGAGCAGAAGTCACACTGATTTGCAGGTGTGTAATTTGTAGTGAGTTTATGCACTGTGTTGGTTTTGTTCTTTGAACAAGGTGGTGTTCTTGCACGGTTCATTTTGTGCACCAGTAAATAAACATGGTAACACTTTAGTATGAGAAACATATTCACCATTAATTAGTTGCTTATTAACATGCAAATTAGTAACATATTGGCTCTTAACTAGTCATTATTAAGTACTTATTAATGCCTTATTCGGCATGGCCTTATTGCAATCCTAACCCTCTAACCCTGGCCCTAACCATCTTACCCTAACCCGAACCAAATAACTCTAAATTAAGTCTTTGTTTATTAGAATATGTTCTCCATACTAAAGTGTTACAAAAAACATAGAACTTTGTCTTGAATTTGAAAAAAAAATTTTTAGTTTTCACTAAAGAAGGGTTCGGTGAATGCGCATATGAAACTGGTGGGGTTAAGAACCTCCAACAAGGTTAAGAACCACTATTCTGGGACATCTTCTGGATTGTCTGCATGTTTTTAAAGGTACATGTCCCACTCCAACAAGCATTCACAGGCATAAAAATATATAATTAACTAATAATTAGGAATAACAGCTTTAGAACGCTTGTCAACACGTGACACATCTCCATGACAACCATCTCCCATGATCAGGGAAATCAGATGCCGCAGTGCCGTAAGCTCTTAGCCACTTCCTCTGGAATAATGTAAAGGACCAAGAGAACACCAAAAAACTAGTCGACATTCTTCTCTTCAATTCATCATTAGTAAACCTCGGGTGACTGAGCAGCAGATACGTGACGTAAATGTAAGGGCGGGGACAACTGACGTAACCAGGAAGTGTCCCGTAGGCTAGACTGTCCCAATTAATATCACTCCAGCCGCTGCTGGAGGACTCTCGCCAGGACCCACACTTTGTTGACTCCATTGGCTGGGTCCTTAGAAGGATGCAGCCCCCGAATTGAGACACAGCTAATGTCATGGCTGTCTTGAGTTTCCAATCATTTCTACAACTCTTATTTTTTTGTGATAGAGTGATTGAGCACATACTTGTTTGTCACAAAAAACATTCATGAAGTTTGGTTCTTTAATACATTTATTATGGGTCTACTGAAAATGTGACCAAATCTGCTGGGTCAAAAGTATACATACAGCAACATACATTATCAATTTTGGTGATGTGGAAAAGTTCCAATCAAATCAAATTAGCTTCATGGAATGGCGTCTTAACTTCATGTGAGTGATTATGATTGATGATACCTGTTGACTTCTCTGAGCCAATTAAATTGGGCTCATTTGATGTAGTCATTAGACTCGGTTACAAACGCAACAATGAGAAAGTCAAAGGAATTCAGCACAGATCTGAAAAAACAAATCATTGACTTGGACAAGTCAGGAAAGTCACTTGGAGCCATTTCAAAGCAGCTTAAGGTCTCAAGAGCAACTGTGCAGACAATTGTTCATAAGTATAAAGTGCATGGCACAGTTTTGTCACTGCCACGATCAGGAAGAAAATGCAAGCTATCACCTGCCGCTGAGAGAAAATTAGCCAGGATAAACAAGAGTCAACCGAGAACCACCGAAAAGCAGGTCTGCAATGAATTGGAAGCTGCTGGAACCCAGGTGTCAGTGTCCACAGTCAAGCGTGTTTTGCATCGCCATGGACTGAGAAGCTACCATGCAAGAAGGAAGCCCTTGCTCCAGAAGCGACACCTTAAGGCTCGTCTAAAGTTTGCTGCTGATCAAATGGACAAAGATAAGACCTTCTGGAGGAAAGTTCTGTGGTCAAATGAAACAAAAATGTTGTGGTTCAGCCACAATACCCAGAAATATGTTTGGAGGATAAAAGGTGAGGCCTTTAATCCCAGGAACACCATCCTACCGTCAAGCATGATGGTGGTAGTATTATGCTCTGGGCCTGTTTTGCTGCCAATGGAACTGGTGCTTTACAGAGAGTAAATGGGACAATGAAAAAATATATATACAAACCCCGTTTCCATATGAGTTGGGAATTTATGTTAGATGTAAATATAAACAGGATACATCCATCCATCCATCCATTTTCTTCCGCTTATTCCCTTTGGGGTTGCGGGGGGCGCTGGCGCCTATCTCAGCTACAATCGGGCTACATGATTTGCAAATCCTTTTCAACCCATATTCAATTGAATGCACTACAAAGACAAGATATTTGATGTTCAAACTCATAAACTTTATTTTATTTTGCAAATAATAATTAACTTAGAATTTCATGGCTGCAACACATGCCAAAGTAGTTGGGAAAGGGCATGTTCACCACTGTGTTACATGGCCTTTCCTTTTAACAACACTCAGTAAACGTTTGGGAACTGAGGAGACACATTTTTTAAGCTTCTCCGGTAGAATTCTTTCCCATTCTTGCTTGATGTACAGCTTAAGTTGTTCAACAGTCCGGGGGTCTCCGTTGTGGTATTTTAGGCTTCATAATGCGCCACACATTTTCAATGGGAGACAGGTCTGGACTACAGGCAGGCCAGTCTAGTACCCGCACTCTTTTACTATGAAGCCACGTTGATGTAACACGTGGCTTGGCATTGTCTTGCTGAAATAATCAGGGGCGTCCATGGTAACATATGTTGCTCCAAAACCTGTATGTACCTTTCAGCATTAATGGCGCCTTCACAGATGTGTAAGTTACCCATGTCTTGGGCACTAATACAACCCCATACCATCACAGATGCTGGCTTTTCAACTTTGCGCCTATAACAATCCGGATGGTTCTTTTCTTCTTTGGTCCGGAGGACACGACGTCCACAGTTTCCAAAAACACTTTGAAATGTGGACTTGTCAGACCACAGAACACTTTTCCACTTTGTAACAGTCCATCTTAGATGAGCTCAGGCCCAGCGAAGCCGACGGCGTTTCTGGGTGTTGTTGATAAACTGTTTTTGCCTTGCATAGGAGTTTTAACTTGCACTTACAGATGTAGCGACCAACTGTAGTTACTGACAGTGGGTTTCTGAAGTGTTCCTGAGCCCATGTGGTGATATCCTTTACACACTGATGTCACTTGTTGATGCAGTACAGCATGAGGGATCGAAGGTCACGGGCTTAGCTGCTTACGTGCAGTGATTTCTCCAGATTCTCTGAACCCTTTGATGATATTACGGAGCGTAGATGGTGAAATCCCTAAATTCCTTACAATAGCTGGTTGAGAAAGTTTTTTCTTAAACTGTTCAACAATTTGCTCACGCATTTGTTGACAAAGTGGTGACCCTCGCCCCATCCTTGTTTGTGAATGACTGAGCATTTCATAGAATCTACTTTTATTCCCAATCATGGCACCCACCTGTTCCCAGTTTGCCTGTTCACCTGTGGGATGTTCCAAATAAGTGTTTGATGAGCATTCCTCAACTTTATCAGTATTTATTGCCACCTTTCCCAACTTATTTGTCACTTGTTGCTGGCATCACATTCTAAAGTTAATAAATATTTGCAAAAAAAATAAAGTTTATCAGTTTGAACATCAAATATGTTGTCTTTGTAGCATATTCAACTGAATATGGGTTGAAAATGATTTGCAAATCATTGTACTCCGTTTATATTTACATCTAACACAATTTCCCAACTCATATGGAAACGGGGTACCTTAAACTTTTAACTTTAACTTTAACTTAACTTCAGGAGGGTATTTGTGCACCCAGCTCCACAGATGTTGCACTAGTTGGTGCAATCCTTGTCTTGGTTTTTTTGAAATTGAAAAGGTATCGTGTTTTGTGGGGTGGGTGCTCCATGAGTAAAAGGTACGGTGCCCGCTGTTATGGGCCTTTCAGTCCATGTACAGTCGAAGTTGGAGCTTGGTACTCATTGCCAGCAGTAAGTCAAACGTATTCATGGTTAACCAGGCTGTCCTTTGTCATAGATCATGTCCATTACTTCAATAAACAAAATGACAGGGTCCATGCAAGGGTGTTTAGTTTGAATTCCTTAAAAACTAATCGCTGATATTTTTTTAATGTGTAGAATGTATAAAAGAGTACAATGTGTCTGCAAGAGGTGGAGGAGTTAACAAATCTTAGGGTCTTGTTCACGAGTGTTGGAAAGATGACAGATCGACAGTAACGCTGTTGCTGTATCAGACTGGCATCGTGAAAAGAGGACGATCTACTCAACAAACTGGTCGATCTATGTTTTCTGAACCGACACTCGATTTGGCTAGTGACTAATAGAGGGTCTTGTTCACGAGTGTTGGAAAGATGACAGATCGACAGTAACGCTGTTGCTGTATCAGACTGGCATCGTGAAAAGAGGACGATCTACACAACAAACTGGTCGATCTATGTTTTCTGAACAGACACTCGATTTGGCTAGTGACTAATAGAGGGTCTTGTTCACGAGTGTTGGAAAGATGACAGATCGACAGTAACGCTGTTGCTGTATCAGACTGGCATCGTGAAAAGAGGACGATCTACTCAACAAACTGGTCGATCTATGTTTTCTGAACCGACACTCGATTTGGCTAGTGACTAATAGAATAAAATGGAGGATACGAGCTCCACAATTAACTTTCTTCACAGCGTGATTGGGAATTTGTTATGGATGCCTCAAAAAACACTTCCCGGGGAGGTGTTCAAGACATGTCCAGGAGTACACTTTGGATGACCTTTGTCTCACAGCTGGCCTGGAAACACCTTGCGTTCAAGCAATCCTGGTGATCTTGGATACTGAGTCTGCTCAATAGTTACTAAATTCATATTCACACATTGCACCCAATATGACCAAGCCAATCAATTTTTGGAGACGGTATAGATGGCAACCATGGGCCTAGTTTACCGTCTGCATCATAATGAACCTCACAGCATGTATCCCCTCATCTACTGACAGTTACCCTCCATAGGCTGGATGTTATAAACAAGATGGATCAAGGATGGCACATTGTGGATGGTTCGGAATAAAAATCTTGCACTGCAGTGAAATTAATTATGAAAGCTTGACTCGCATGACAGTGCTTGTTGTTGTTTCCCCCGAACACATAAACCAAACATAAACAAGAGCCACAATCCCTAGTACCTAAATGTAACGATTCTTACCTTTTACGTTTAAATAGATACGATACTAATGTTTGGTAACTGGGAATGGATACCAATACTCAACAATTTTCAGTACTTTTGTGTGTTCACACATGTATACTGAATAAAAATATAAATGCAACATTTTTGTTTATGCTCCCATTTTTCATGAGTTGAACTCAAAGATCTACAACTTTTACTATATACATATATACATATATATATATATATATATATATATATACATATATATATATATATATATATATATATATATATATATATATATATATATACATATATATATATATATACCTGTATATATATATATATATATATATATATATATATGTTTATATATATATATATATATATATATATATATATATATATATATATATATATACAGGTAAAAGCCAGTAAATTAGAATATTTTGAAAAACTTGATTTATTTCAGTAATTGCATTCAAAAGGTGTAACTTGTACATTATATTTATTCATTGCACACAGACTGATGCATTCAAATGTTTATTTCATTTAATTTTGATGATTTGAAGTGGCAACAAATGAAAATCCAAAATTCCGTGTGTCACAAAATTAGAATATTACTTAAGGCTAATACAAAAAAGGGATTTTTAGAAATGTTGGCCAACTGAAAAGTATGAAAATGAAAAATATGAGCATGTACAATACTCAATACTTGGTTGGAGCTCCTTTTGCCTCAATTACTGCGTTAATGCAGCGTGGCATGGAGTCGATGAGTTTCTGGCACTGCTCAGGTGTTATGAGAGCCCAGGTTGCTCTGATAGTGGCCTTCAACTCTTCTGCGTTTTTGGGTCTGGCATTCTGCATCTTCCTTTTCACAATACCCCACAGATTTTCTATGGGGCTAAGGTCAGGGGAGTTGGCGGGCCAATTTAGAACAGAAATACCATGGTCCGTAAACCAGGCACGGGTAGATTTTGCGCTGTGTGCAGGCGCCAAGTCCTGTTGGAACTTGAAATCTCCATCTCCATAGAGCAGGTCAGCAGCAGGAAGCATGAAGTGCTCTAAAACTTGCTGGTAGACGGCTGCGTTGACCCTGGAAAAAAGAGCTGGACTGCTGCTGAGTGGTCCAAAGTCATGTTTTCTGAAGAAAGCAAATTTTGCATTTCCTTTGGAAATCGAGGTCCCAGAGTCTGGAGGAAGACAGGAGAGGCACAGGATCCACGTTGCCTGAAGTCTAGTGTAAAGTTTCCACCATCAGTGATGGTTTGGGGTGCCATGTCATCTGCTGGTGTCGGTCCACTCTGTTTCCTGAGATCCAGGGTCAACGCAGCCGTCTACCAGCAAGTTTTAGAGCACTTCATGATTTTATTCGGAAAATCGATCGTCCCGGAAAGGTTTTGTGCACGTGGTGTCATGATAATATTGACTATGGATCACAAGGTTTCAAGGCTTTGGAAGTACATGCGAAATGCCAAAAATATATGAAACAACTTGAAGCAAGGAAAACAAACTTTTCACTAGCTGGTACTTTTGGATGTCAACCGATAGTGAGCAAACCTTACGGACTTCATCCTTTGTTTACATCGACAACTGCCGTAGACATCAAGAGGAAAGATCCACCCAAACAACCCACTTCAGTTGCAGACAGGGTTGTTAATAATGAGGTAAGCTAAAAAATATTTGTTTGTTTTAAATATTAACCAATTATTGCTTTGCGAAATATAAATGGGTTTTTCTAAAAATAAAAAGCCACGTGAAAATATATTATGAAATTACAGAAATTCAAAGAGTCGCATTATTGATTCCAGTTAACAATTTATTTGAAATAAATTTGCATATAATACTATTTTGTAGTATTAAGTTCTTAGGTAGTCTCTTGAAACTATTGTCAGTGGTGTAACAATCTTGAAGGTAAATATTTTCACACTTGTTTCATGCAATATGTCAGTGTCCTCACATTACTATTATTTCCTATTTTCAAATATGAGTAAACAATACTAAACATGTTTAATTATTTTCATAAATTTATATCCTATTATGGCGAAAAGAATGAAACGTTTACATTTGGTATTTTGTTAAATAAATTTGCAAGGAAAGCTTATGTTAGGGCTGGGCTCTCCGAGAAAGCTAATGTGTGAAGTGAACTGAAGTAATGTGGTAATGCTGTAAATAAACTGTAGATAATAACACTGATCGATGTGACACCTGTGGATGTGAAATTAACACAAGATGTAAATATTAGTGACTAAATACTGTTGGGACTGAACCATATACAGTGATACATTAGGATAATTGGGTTATGTATGTTCTATTAATGATGTTTTCATGTCTTTAAACACTAAAATATTTTCTTCAAATGGTGCTGTCTTTGTTAATTTTAGCATGTTAAATTGGTGAAAAACCAGGAGCTGGCTGGGGGGCCTTCGTCCCCCAGACCCCCGGAAATGTTTTCAGTCTTTTTCATTGTGGTCAAATCACATGCCTGGTGTGTGTGTGCAACACATGCCAAGGATGATGTTACTGTTGTGTTGTTGCTTGCTACAAAAAATAAAGTTGTCATTCTGCAAGGTAAAACTGTCGTGTTTTCCACTAGTCAAGTCAAGTCAATGCCGTCACAGAGGCGCCTTCCTGTGGGTATTGATGGGCGGCAAAATTTGAGACGTTCCGCGGTGTTTACTTCAGTGTTTACCACATGATTATGCATGGATTCTCGAGATCTCATAAAAGTCTGCTGTATTTCGATGCATGGCTGAGCCGCAACAGAACGGCGTTAGGGATTGCTGGACGGCAGATGGCGGTGCCGTTCCATGGTGGCTAAGTTTCGCTGGCGTTACGCATCCTGTGGAAATCAGGGGTAAAAGTATAATAAAATAATCAATGGATATTTTCAGCTGTGCAACTAATTAGTAGTCACTTATAGCCAAACATTGTCTGTGTTTGAAGTGTACAGGGAGAAAACATCTGCTGTCAGTTGGCAGACTGAGCCAATTGGATTGTTTTGGAGCAGCAGTCTATCTATTTGACTCAAAGCCAGTTTTTATCTAATCCACAGTGCTTGGATTTGTTGTTGTCTGATGTTTCATGAGCGGAAGTGGAACACCTTGATATGAAAATGTGCTTGGGGTTCAAAGCAGATCACAATTGTACACCCCGCCTCACTTTTGCAGATGATCATTTTTGGCAGTGTGATATTTCGTATCAAATGCTTATCTCCGTCACGCGCCCACCCTTGTGTACACCCACATGCAGAGAATAGCCTGAGAAAGAGGTTAGTGATGCATTTCCTTTGCTCTGCAGAGAATGATCACAACCAGAACAATATTGGTTGACTTTTTTAGATCACTCAGTTGTGTGGAGAGTGAGTAGCAGATGTGTCTTTACCAGAATGGTGAAGCATGGAAGGAGATAAGATGAAACCCATGAGTAGAGAGTGTGCTGGTGAATAAAAAATAATGGTGAAAAGAAGTGGGAGACCAGAGAGGGATCATAGTCTGCTTACAGCAGGGTTTTTCAACCACTGTGCCGCGGCAAACTAGTGTGCCGTGAGATATCGTCTGGTGTGCCATGGGAAATTATGCAACTTCTCCTAATTGGTCCAAAAAATATTTTTTGCAAATCAATGAATAGAATCTGAAAATAATGTGCCGTTGCTTAGTGTCTGTGCTGTGTAAAACTCAACAAGGTAACCATGTAATACTCCATGTCAGTAGGTGGCAGCAGATAGTTAATTGCTTTGTAAAAGTCGGAATGTGTCGGGTGAGACGAGGATGGTTTGTTGCGATCCCAATATGCAGACCACAGCAGGAGGCAGTGTGCAGGTAAAAAGGTATGTAATGCTTAAACCAAAAATGAACAAAAGGGAAAGGAAAAGGCAATGGCTATGCAAAACGAAAGTAAAACTGAACTGGCTACAAAGTAAACAGAAACAGAATGCTGGACGACAGCAAAAACTTACGGCGTCCACAAAATACATCCGTACACGACATGACAATCAACAATGGCCACACAAAGAAGGATAGCAAGAACGTAAATAGCCTTGCTTGCTAACACAAAGCAGGTGCGCGGAAATCGCCCAAAGGAAGACATGGAACTGCTACAGGAAAACACCAACAAAACAGGAAGGGCCACCAAAATAACAGTGCAAGAAAAGAACTACAGCACTACACACAGGAAAACACAAACAAACTCAAAATAAGGCACGACGACCTGGTGGAGTTTCATTTTTTAACGTTTTCTGCTGGTGGTGTGCTTCTGGATTTTAAAAGGAAAAAAATGTGCCTTGCCTCAAAAAAGGTTGAAAAACACTGGGTGGAGGGGGACGTGGCCTGCGGGCCTGCCGCGGAGCGGGGTGTGCAAGGACCGGCCTCGAAGACAGCAGCAGGTGAGTAAATTGCCCAGCCGGGCCTTGTTATCTAATCACCTGTTGTCCTTATTAGGAGCAGCCGGGACGACAGACGGGGGTGGGAGTTGCTGGTGAGCAGAGGATGAGAGCGAGAGACATTTTGCTGGAAAGCAAAACCACACTCCTTGTGAAAATAAAAGACTTGTTACCCAGACTACCGGGCCCACGAGAGCATCTTTGTGATCAGAAGGACCCACAGGAGGGCAACCTCCACACACTGGCTTACAGAAAGACATCGCGGTTAAGTGAGAGCATATTTAAAAAAGGCCCTTATAATGGGAAAGATAGCAAACAAATTAAAGACAACAAAAGACGGGGTTCAGATATGTTGGCAGAGTGAAGAGAAAGATGACAGAGACAAGAGACAAGCGGAATTTGGTGGGGTTAATCATGGAGCGTGTCGAGCGAAAAGGCGAGTCCTGCTGGAGTGACAGGTTGGCAGAGTTAAAACCCTCATCAGGCCCAGCACACGTCAAAGCGTCAGGCCCATGGAGGGAGAAGGGAGACACCCAGGGAATGTTAAACGTCCTCAGTTGTCTTTGAAACGGCTGACTTGGGCAAGTTCATCATCTTTGCCCTCCAGAGTTACTATCCATGATAATCACAAGGGCAAGGACAGGGACAATTCAAGTCGGATGTAACCAAACTGAAGCGTTCTCCTCTTTAAATGTCACACCTTTACCAGAAGCACACCTCTCGTGATCAACTAAATACCCGAGCCTGAAAGCCTCTGATCCAGCTCATACTGCAGTTATGTTATCCCAACATGTAAACAGGTCAAACACAAATGTATCAACATCCTATGTGACCGTCCTGTGAATGCAACAACCCAGCAGCTTGTGTGCAAGCAAGACAAGCGTATCGCCGCACAAGAAACATTAGCATATTGCAATTTGGCTCTCGTCCTGACTTATCTCAGCCTGTTCAACAGACTGAATATTGCAAAGCGACTTGGCTTGCATGCAGGAAGACGATTCCCTTGTACTGATCAATGATTTAAACTATTTTGTGAAAAGTCATTTTTTACTGATCCAAGTAAATTATTTGAAATATTTGATTTCTACCAACAATCTACTTTCACTTTGTTTCTGCAGATATTTTTGAAATATACTCAGAGTATTTACACAAACAATCTATCCAAGCTGTACAGTACTTCTAAAAAATTAAAAAATTAAAAATAAATCAAAGACAAACGTAGCTAAGGTAATAACATACAATTGAATGTAATATGTATCCACTGAACTGTTATAAACATACTTTCTGCATGCGTCCAATCTTTTTATTTTAAATAAACCTTCTAAACCACAGTTCTGCCTTTGTGTCGCCTCCTTCCCTTTGACAATACATAACAATGGAAAGCAGTAATAGCTGGCAGTATACAGTCCGATCCATAAAGAATTGACGCAAAGTTGACACTGGTCTAATGTTGTTGGCTCTATACACCACCACCAAGGATTTGAAAGGAAACAAGGTATGCTTTAACTGCAGACTTTCAGCTTTAAATTTGAGGGTCTTTACATCTAAATCAGGTGAACACTGTAGGAATTACAACAGTTTGTATACAGTCTAAGCCTTCCATTTTTTAAAGGGGCCAAAAGTAATGCGAGAACTGGCTGCACAGCTGCTCCGTGGCCAGCTGTTTGCTAAATTCTCGGAATCCATTTAGAAGAGGAGCAGATTCCAGGTCTAGAATTATTTTCAAGTGTGCTATTTGCATTAGGAATCTGTTTCTGTCAACTCTCAATGCAAGGTACAAAGAGCTGTCCTTCACAGTAAAGCTCGTCATTATTAGGCGTAAAAATCAAAACAAACCAATTAGAGAAATAATAAAAAAATCAGGTGTGGCCAAATCAACTGTATGGAACATTCTCAAAAAGAAAGAATGCACGGGTGAGCTCAGCAACATCAAAAAATCTGGAAGACAACAGAAAACAACTGATGGATGACCAAAGAAGTATTACCCTGGTGAAGAGAGAACCTTCACAACGGCTGTTTAGATCAATAAGACTCTCCAGGACGCCAGTACATACTGTATGTGTGTCAAAGTCAACAGTCAAGAGAAGACTTTACCAGAGTGAATACCACAATATGTAAACCCCATTGGTGAGCCCCACAAACCGTAAACAACATCTAAAATAGCCTTTTTATGGTCTTCAGAAAGATGAGACAAAGATCAACTTGTACCAGATCAATGAGGAGAGTACAAAGAATAAAGGCAACTGAAGTTATTCATATTTTTTTGAAGACCAAATGAACCTCTTTAGATTAATTAAGGCAACTGTTTATGTTCCAAAACATGTCACCTCATCAGTAATGCGTGGTGGTTCCCTTGTATTTGTTGACTATGTACTGCTGGCAAAAGCAGCAGGATACATTCTGAAGTGTAATGTATCTGCTCGTATTCGGCCAAATGCTTCATATCTCATTGGACGGTGTTTTGCAGCGCAGATGGACAATGACCCGAAGTAAACTGAAAAAACCCCCCCCAAAGGGCATTTTTAAGGCACAGACGTGGAATGTTATGCAAGTGGAATGTTATGCAATGAAAGGGGGTGTCCCGATACAACTTTTTATACCGATATTGACTTGAGTATAGGACGATATCGATATTAATCTGATACAAAATCAGCACGAATCATAATACCTTGTAACGACCGGGTCGCATAGTGATGCGGGGGTCGTTCTCCCAAGATGCAGATGGACTTCGGACACATGCGTGCAGGTAGGAAATGATTGATTTAAGCAATAAATCAGGCGGAAACAAACAAAAATGTGCTCATAGTACGGAAGGCAAAAGCTAAGGGGGCTAGCGTGGGAGCTAGCTAACAAAATGAGCTTAGAGTGGAAGATAATATACAAAAACAGGAATCAAACCATCGTTAACTGTTGCTTGTAGCAAATTAGGAAGCCAGACTGACTGAGCGGCAAAGGCAGGATTAAATAGCGCTCTGATCAGTGCTCGGGAAACAGGTGAGCGTCCCGAACACCAATCAGAGACAGGTGAAGACAATAAGCACCCATGGTAACAAAAAACAAAACTCAGGGGTGCACAAAACAGGAACTGAGGGAGTCCAAAAACCAAACAGAGCATGATCCGGGCAGCGGATCATAACAGTACTCTCTCCCCTTAAAGGACAGATTCCAGATCTCCCTAGAACAAAACTCAGATAGTTAAAAAGTCAGGGGAGGGCGGAGGAGGGCGGAGGGAGGACTTGGTGGTGGGTCGCCAGGCCAAGTGTCCCCGAATCCACAGGGGACGAGTCAGGTGGCGGCGAACCAGTCGTGGAGCCGGTACTGGCTGTGACTTTGGCGGAGGTGGCCTGGCTGGGGGTTGGGCTTGGCATGCCGAAGGACTGGTGGTGGTGGCCGGGTCGGAGGTTGCTGCCTGGCTGGGCGCAGCTGTGCCACCCCACTAGCACAGCTCCCAGCACTAGGCCCCCCCTCAAGAAGCGGATACCAGACGCGTTCTGTGCAGTCTGGAACAGTCTTTAGGAGTGGGTGGGCGTAGGTCAGGAGGGGGGTAGACTCCTCCTCTTTTGATTGTCCAAAATGTCTTTTCACACCCCCCACCTTAGACTGGGTGGGAGCACAGGGGCAACAAGTCTGTGAAGTGGGTGGAGCAATAGTCACTGGGGGCGTAGCCAAAGTCACTGGAGGCGGAGCTTGAGTTTTGTAGGACAGGGACAGACCTGGTGAGCGGGTCTGTAAAAAATTTTTTTGATAATGTTTTATCTTGGAAATAAAATCCTCAGGAGGTGGCTGACAGAATGAATTAGAAGTTTGGGAAAAAAGTTCTTGCTCTATGACGTCATCACTAATGGGTGGAGTGACGTCATCAGGGGGTGCCAACGGAGTGACGTCATTGTTGCGGATCTCCAGCTGACTGACAGCCCAGTCGGTGAACTGTTAGGCAAAATGATGAATTGGATTACCAAAACTCTGAGGGGAAGACTGGGCTGCTTGTGGCGTGCTGTGTACCGGAGGAGGAGATTGCGGGAGCGACGCGTCCTGACAGCGAGGCGAAGCCTTCCTTGATGGCTTCCGTCTTTGCCGGTGCGTCCGGTACTGCGGCGTAGCGGCAATGTCCTCGGGCCAAACGGAGTCAATGGGAACCAGCGAACGTCCAGGTCCCCACATCATTTTCTCGTTGTTCTCTGGAGAATAGTTGAGCGTCTCCGCTTCCATCGCCCGGAGCACCATCCACATACCTTCATCCACTTCCTCCATGCCCGTTGCGAGAGAACTGTAGGCTGCTGGCTTCCTACTGTAACGACCGGGTCGCATAGTGATGGTCTTGGTCGTTCTCCCAAGACGCAGACGGACTTCGGACACATCGTGCAGGTAGGAAATGATTTATTTAAGCAATAAATCAGGTGGGAACAAACAAAAATGTGCTCATAGCACGGAAGGCAAAAGCTAAGGGGGCTAGCGTGGGAGCTAGCAAACAAAATGAGCTTACCATGGAAGCTAATATACAAAAACAAGAATCAAACCGTCGTTAAGTGTTGCTTGTAGCAAATTAGGAAGCCAGACTGACCGGCAAAGGCATTATTAAATAGCGCTCTGATCAGTGCTCGGGAAACAGGTGAGCGTCCCAAACACCAATCAGAGACAGGTGAAGACAATGAGCACCCATAGTAACAGAAAACAAAACCCAGGGGTGCACAAAACAGGAACTTAGGGAGTCCAAAAACCAAACAGAACATGATCCGGGCAGTGGATCATAACAGTACCTAATGTTTAGTGTGCAATGTTAGAAAAGGCTTGATTGAATGAAATTACTAAAAATGGTAGATATGAAAAACATTTACCTTATGACCAGAGGTGGGTACTATTGTGCTACAATAATGTGTTCCATTACTTTTAGTCTCCTAAAAATGTGAGGCACATAAACTGTTGTAATTCCAACAGCTGATTTAGATTTAAATACCCTCAAATTAAAGTTGACAGTCTGCAGATAAAGCACATGTTGTATGTTTGATTTTAAATCTACAGTTGTGGTGTGTAGAGCCAAAAATACTATAATTGTGTCGATGACCTATATTTATTAACCTGGCTGTAAGCGAGTGCACCTCATGGAGAACATGTCAACATTGTGTCCAAAATGTCAATATTTTTAGTGTGAGCAGTACATCATTGTTATCTAGCAGTGCCTTAATCCCCCTGGGAATTGAATTCACCAGCGTTACACTGGTTGTTACTGGAACCCTCTTCCACTCTTCCATGATGACAACACTAAGATGGTGTGTTAGTATCTGCGCACGCCTGCACCTTCTGCTTGATGGAAGCATACTTAACCTCCAGCTTTCCCAGCCTCTCAGAGGCGTGTTCCAGGTTGTTATCGTGCTAGAAATAGGAGAAGATCATGACTTTTTAAAGATGAGATTAACATATTTAAAACATATTTAGATAAACTCTCTAAATTATGTGGCTTTGTTTTGAATTTTTTTTTTTTTTTTAAACAAAAATAGCATACATATTTAATATAGCATGGCCTGGGAGTTAAGTCTTCTTTAAAATAAGTGACACCTCTGTTTTTAACTTTGATTGAGGGGTTTTTGAACGCATCACAGTTATGTTCAATGAGATGCAAAAGTGAAACTTGTACATAATTTTCTCCTATGTTGCCACAAATTGATTTATTATACGCTTAGCTTTCTTCTATCACCTCATCCGTGTTGGTGCTGTGTGTGTAAATGCTTACGGTGAGTTTTGATGACATCATGTCGTCTGTGTTGAGTGCTGTTTTCTACGCGGGGTTTGCAGCTATCCATGTGGAAAGAAACATTTCGTACTTTGGATAGGAGGGGCGTTGTAGACTTTAGACATAATTTACTAAAGGTTTGCATGTACTATAACGTGCAAACTTTAATTAAGTGATTAAGTGAGGGACGGCGTGGCGAAGTTGGTAGAGTGGCTGTGCCAGCAATCGGAGTGTTGCTGGTTACTGGGGTTCAATTCCCACCTTCTACCTTCCTAGTCACGTCCGTTGTGTCCTTGGGCAAGACACTTCACCCTTTGCCTCTGATGGCTGCTGGTTAGCGCCTTGCATGGCAGCTCCCGCCATCAGTGTGTGAATGTGTGTGTGAATGGGTAAATGTGGAAATACTGTCAAAGCGCTTTGAGTACCTTGAAGGTAGAAAAGCGCTATACAAGTATAACCCATTTATCATTTATTTGATTATTTGGCGTACCACTAAATGGAGCCCGCATACCACTAGCGGTACATGTACCACAGTTTGAAAATCACTGCTATACAGGTGTATAGATAATACTTGGTTAATAGTCAGGTCACGATATATAAATAGAGTATTGTTGGCGGGTTTTGGATGGTTATTTAGAAGAAAAGAAGATTTCGAATGCATAGGGGTTGTGAATGATAAACAGCACATATTTTTCTAATGGTTGCGTATTTTCAGTATCACTGATCTGCTGATATGGGCAGAGTGCAGATGAGTTCCCCTTGGGATGTCATCCGACCCCGAATCTACGGGAATTGCTGAAGACATTCGGAGCAGAATATTCAAAATGGCCGTCTGAAATGGTGGCATTCTGTGATGTTTAGACAGTATTTTCACATACTTTGCGGATTGGGAATACAAGACACGGTTTAATGCAGAGATTCTCAAACTGTGGTACACGTACCACTAGTGATACACGGGTTCCATCTAGTGGTGTGCCAAATAATCACTTGATTAATTATTCAAACACAGTGCTACTGTTCAAACTGTGTGTATTGTAACAGTAACCAAATATTATTATAATATATTAAATACACTTGTTAAATAAAACAGCTGCCTTGGTTTTAATCAATACTAAGGCCTACAATGCTACTGTATTATAAAGTTGGTCATTATGGTGGTAGTTGGAGAGCCAGGTGTTTTCTGATGTGGAGGAATACAATGAAACACAACTCAGCATATAAAATCAGCTTGTTTTTTCATTATACTGGTACTTTAAACCAATTTAAGCCATGCTTGCTCCCCCCAAAAAAACACAACTTTAACATGTAACATAACTTTTTAAAAGAAAACCACTCTTGTAGATCACAAATATTGTATGAAAAATGTAGTCCAAACAACTACAGCAGTTACAGTATATGAAGTAATGTACTAATAACATACAGCATTTACCTTGCAGAGTGGACTTCTACAGTATTTCATAACAGCTGCTTCTCCGTCAAAAACACAACATCAGTTTCTCTATATTTTCATGGATATCTGCTGTTTTGATATTATTTTAACATTCCTGGCTGCTATTATCGACTCTTTCTGCTTTGATCTTACAGGGTTCACTGTGTTATTCGCTACGCTACGGACTCCCGAATCGCAACCTCAAGCATAACAATTAGCGGAGAGACAGCTCTTACCTCAAAACAGTCTTTAGTTGAGATCCCACTGTATTAAAACTACATACTAAATATTACCTCAAAACTGTGTTATTCTATTTTTGTAAGTGAGATTTTGATATATTTTGTCTTTGTGTGAATGTGCGATAACCATTTCCAAGAGAAAGTTGACATTGAAGAGCATTTAATAGGCAAGGAGGGTTGGTGTGATTTGTCAAACCAGTTTGAAATTGAAGCCTCTGCACACAGCAAAATCAATTTTCTGGGCTTTAACAGGGCATGGATGGTATTAACGCATTCTGCCAGAGAGTGAAAATCGATTACAAAGATGGACGGATGGAGGGATGGATATATAGATGAGTTGCACTGAAAAGAAAACCGTATCCCTAACCACAACACTTATAACCACTTCACATTTATTTAAGTGCAAGACGCTTAGTGTTAAATGATTTCAGAGAAGCATGTTTACTACCCAAGGCTATAAAAAAAGATTTCCTATCCAGTATAACTGGAGACGAGTAACAACTCACTTTTTCAGCAAGTTCAGCACGTGTAGCTGAAGCACTTCAAAGTACTGACTGAGGAAATGTGTTTTAGAGCAGGTTTGATATGACTAACACAAATTTATGACTTCCAATATTGTTGCCCTCCTGAAGGAAGGAAGTAAGAGAGCGTGAGTGGGAAAATGTCAAGTCTGTGTAACTGTCTCCATTGACATTCTCAGGAGACAAATTGAATGATTTTACACTTCGTAACTGCCCGTCCTGCTCCATTTATTGCCAAAAGAGATATCTACAGGACCCATGCTGTCGGGGCGGGATGCCAACCAGTGGGTGGGAGCGCACTTACTTTACCACATATCACGTCAAACCCGGTGCATTTTGGGTAATTGTGAATCTGCGCATGCATGTGTGAGCGTAGGAGGTAGATGCAGAGTCAAAGAATGACAGAGGAAGAAACACCGCAGAGAATGCATACTGGGACATAGCTTCTTTCAGGCGGTAAAACATCCATCGCTCACGCAAATTCACACTTACAGTAATCAGTGGTGTGGGAGTTCATCAGTGGGATCCCGACGGACGGAGGCGTGGTAGTGATTGGTGGTCCAAGGGCCAACCTTGTTGTGCTGCTGGCCACCGGTGGAAATTCTCCATTTGCTGAAATGAAATATAACATTTAATAAAAACGCTTGCATTTCTCACCCCTTGTACATCAGTCTGGAAGATATGAATAAGAAGGCTATTTAAAAAAAAAAGAAATCCATTAAGCCCCGAGCCACAACTACATTTCAAGGACTGAAATGATATGTTCGCTGGTACCTTGATCTCATCCAGCAAAAACTCCGCCTGATTGACTATTTACTGCACAAGATGGAGCAACCTTTAACTCCCAAAGATGTTGAAGCGGTGGTGACTAATTTTAGTTGCATGGTCGGAGGGCTGACCTGGAAAATGGTAAATAGTCTGTCTTATTCTGTACGTCTCAGTGTGGAGAAGAAAGGAGTCTTCATGGTTGTTTAGTTAAGCCTGTATCAATGAATCACTCTCAGGAATGACATTTGTGCATTGCTATCTGCAGCTGGCATGGCACAACATCAGCCTCATAATCACGGTCAAACCTCAAACAGCTGGTGTGTGATGGAAGGTTATTTAAAATGCTAGTGTTCATTTCGCTCACAAAACAACACTTTGTTCAATCATGGCTGGAACTATTCAACCTGAAGCGAGTGTGTGGCCAAGCTTGCAGTCGCACATATGGTATACTTCAGTGACGTGCAGTCAGGGAAGGCAGGTGAGGCGGGGCCTCACATGCCATCATGGAAAGAACAAAAATGTAAAAAGAAATCAAATTAATTACATTCCTATATGTATCCAGTGATTATACTATAAAGTTATTTTCTATTTAACTTCACCAGTTTTAGATTATTTTTTATTCCAAATCGCTTAATTTTCACATTTGCCGTTCAAATACTGAGAAGAGATTTGCGGTGAGTCAGCAGCCAGTTGAGCCTCACCATGGATTGTGCAATGACTCGGCTAACTGCTGGCCTGCTGTGCAGTGAGACCGTATTGCTATATGAATTATATTATACATTTCCATAGTTTAGTTAGCTGAGGTATATAATGTACAGTGTATTTTGTCAACAACTGTATGTGTGTAACGTATTTCTTGTGCTGAGCAATCATAAAACTGCTGCGAAGACGCACTGGGTGAGGCTCGCAGTTCTCCCGCCTCCTGGTGGTAGAGGGCACTAGTGATCCCAGGGATCATTCTTGCGACTACTCGGCTGCAGAAAAAGTGACAACAAGCAGCAACAGTTAGCAAGTCAAGTGCAGCGTTTATTTTTTCCTCTAGCCTGGACTTTTAACATGGAGGATTACATATCTAAAATAAAACAGTTTTCTAAACTGGACTTTCAATCGAAGCAGGAGGTAATAATTATATGAAGATCTCCATCGAGACAGAGAGACTTTTAAAACTGAAGAAAGATAAGGAAGACTTCTATAAACAAGTTATCGATGCTTTTATTCAGAAGGAGCGGCGCATGGACTTTATTTATAAGTAAAGGTAAGACCATAATAATATTTTTTTATTAAATGTGCTTTTTTGTGTGCTACAGTTTATATGTGTAAAGAATGCTGGTATGAGCTTTTAAACATAACCCGTTAACTGCTGCCAATCAAATGGTTAATAAGATACTCTTTAGGGTTCATATGTTTGTAAATCTGACTGTGATGAAGTCAGTGCCTCACTAGCCATGAACCTCACCGCACGTCACTGGTATACTCAATGAGGTTCGATTCTATATGTACATTTATTGACAAGTTGAGGGGCACCTTTGAGGATTTTTGTCTTTTCTGACTTATACAGTCGTGGTCAAAAGTTTACATACACTTGTAAAGAACATAATGTCATGGCTGTCTTCCAATAATTTCTACAACTCTTGTTTTTTTGTGATAGAGTGATTGGAGCACATACTTGTTGGTCACAAAATACGTTCATGAAGTTTGGTTCTTTTATGGGTCTACTGCAAATGTGACCAAATCTGCTGGGTCAAAAGTATACATACAGCAATGTTAATATTTGGTTACATGTCCCTTGGCAAGTTTCACTGCAATACGGCACTTTTGGTAGCCATCTACAAGCTTCTGGCAAGCTTCTGTTTGAATTTTTTACCACTTCTCTTGACAAAATTGGTGCAGTTCAGCTAAATGTGTTGGTTTTCTGACATGGACTTGTTTATCCAGCATTGTCCACACATTTAAGTCAGGACTTTGGGAAGGCCATTATGTTCTTTACAAGTGTATGTAAACTTTTGACCACGACTGTAAATGTTGAGACAATGTTGAATAATTGTGTTAAACAATGCCAGAAGCGTCAACTCATAAGGTTCATGCATTTTGGTGTGAGCTTGCACTCAGTTTTGGATGCCTCTGCCTGCAGTCTTTTTTTAAAGATTGGCTGCGTTGTGATGTCACAGTGAGGTGGGTGTACATACAGTATGTGGTCATGTGGCGGTAAGCCTCCTCCCTCTTTATTGAGCGAGACTGCTTCAGTATTCCTTCTTGTTTCATGCTCTCCTGACTGCTCTATGTCTATAAAATAAATACTGTAAAGTAAATAATTCTGTGTTTATTTGCCCACGACATTTGGGCTACTACAAAATTGGATTAGCCGCTGAACTAAGGCAGAAAAAGTAAACGGCATTGCAACATTACTACTTGGTTTGAGGAAACACAAGATAAGGTAGGATAAAGTATAATTTTAATCTAATCATGGTATTTGCATAAAAACACTGACGTGCGACATGTATTGACATGAATGCTGGTAAAAGCAACTTTTTTTGATGCAGCTCTGTATCGATCCAAAAGTGGGCAGGTGTACCCAATCGGATCTATAAACTGTTTATGAAGTTTAAAACTTCGACCGTGTCTGAAAAAAAATAGCGGCGATGTTTTGTCTTTAAGATATACATCAAACAGTGTATATTTTCAAAAGATACATTTGAATCCTTTTGGAAAGTGCCTATTTACATCAAAAAAGAATTTTTTTTAAACCTACTGCATCAAAAAGCGTGCATCAGTGTGTAAAGGATATCACCACATGAGCTCAGGAACACTTCAGAAAAACCACTGTCAGTAACTACAGTTTGTCGCTACATCTGTAAGTGCAAGTTAAAACTCTACTATGCAAAGCGAAAGCCATTTATCAACAACACCCAGAAACGCCGCCGGCTGGACTGATGCAAAGTGTAAAAGTGTTCTGTGGTCTGACGAGTCCACATTTCAAATTGTTTTTGGAAACTGTGGATGTCGTGTCCTCCGGAACAAAGAGTAAAAGAACTATCCGGATTGTTATAGGTGCAACTGTGATGGTATGGGGGTGTATTAGTGCCCAAGGCATGGGTAACTTACACATCTGTGAAGACACCATTATTGCTGAAAGGTATTGATTGATTGATTGATTGAAACTTTTATTAGTAGATTGCACAGTGCAGTACATATTCCGTACAATTGACCACTAAATGGTAACACTCGAATAAGTTTTTCAACTTGTCCACTTGATACAGATATATACTATCATCATAATACAGTCATCACACAAGATAATCATCAGAGTGTATACATTGAATTATTTACATTATTTACACACAGGTTTTGGAGCAACATATGTTGCCATTCAAGCAACGTTATCATGGACGCTCCTGCTTATTTCAGCAAGACAATGCCAAGCCACGTGTTACATCAACGTGGCTTCATAGTAAAAGAGTGCGGGTACTAGACTGGCCTGCCTGTAGTCCAGACCTGTCTCCCATTGAAAATGTGTGGCGCAATATGAAGCCTAAAATACCACAACGGAGACCCCGGACTGTTGAACAACTTAAGCTGTACATCAAGCAAGAACGGGAAATAATTCCACCTGAAAAGTTTCAAAAATTGGTCTCCTCAGTTCCCAAACGTTTACAGAGTGTTGTTAAAAGGAAAGGCCATGTAACACAGTGGTAAACATGACCCTGTGCCAACTTTTTTGCAATGTGTTGCTGCCATTAAATTCTAAGTTAATGATTATTTGTAAAAAAAAAACAAGTTTCTCAGTTGGAACATTAAATATCTTGCCTTTGCAGTCTATTCAATTGAATATAAGTTGAAAAGGATTTGCAAATAATTGGTATTCTGTTTTTATTTACGAATTACCCAATGTGGCAACTTCACTGGTTTTGGGTTTTGTACATAAATCTCACACTTTAAAGGCCTACTGAAAGCCACTACTACCGACCACGCAGTCTGATAGTTTATATATCAATGATGAAATCTTAACATTGCAACACATGCCAATACGGCCGGGTTAACTTATAAAGTGACATTTAAAAATTCCCGGGAAATATCCGGCTGAAACATCGCGGTATGATGACGTATGCGCGTGACGAAGTCCGAGTAACGGAAGTTATGGTAACCCGTAGAATCCTATACAAAAAGCTCTGTTTTCATTTCATAATTCCACAGTATTCTGGACATCTTTTGCAATTTTTTTAATGAACAATGAAGGCTGCAAAGAAGACAGTTGTAGGTGGGATCAGTGTATTAGCAGCGGACTACAGCAACACAACCAGGAGGACTTTGTTGGAGCGCTAGCCGCGCTAGCCGCGCTAGCCGCGCTAGCCGCGCTAGCCGCGCTAGCCGCGCTAGCCGCGCTAGCCGCGCTAGCCGCGCTAGCCGCCGACTTCACCTTGACTTCCTACGTCTCCGGGCCGCCAAACGCATCGGGTGAAGTCCTTCGTCCTTCTGTCGATCGCTGGAACGCAGGTGAGCATGGGTGTTGATGAGAAAATGAGGGCTGGCTGGCGTAGGTGGAGAGCTAATGTTTTTAGCATAGCTCTGTGCAGTCCGGTTGCTAAGTTAGCTTCAATGGCGTCGTTAGCACAGCATTGTTAACCTTCGCCAGCCTGGAAAGCATTAACCGTGTATTTACATGTCCACGGTTTAATAGTATTGTTGATTTTCTATCTATACTTCCAGTCAGGGGTTTATTTCTTTTGTTTCTATATGCAGTTAAAGCACGATGCTATCATGTTAGCTCGTAGCTAAAGCATTTCGCCGATGTATTGTCGTGGAGATAAAAGGCACTGAATGTCCATTTCGCGTTCTCGACTCTCATTTTCAAGAGGATATAGTATCCGAGGTGGTTTAAAATACAAATCTGTGATCTACAATACAAAAAGGAGAGTGTGGAATCCAATGAGCCAGCTTGTACCTAAGTTACGGTCAGAGCGAAAAAAGATACGTCCATCACTGCCTCTCAAGTCATTCACTGTAACGTTCCTCATCTACGAATCTTTCATCCTCGCTCAAATTAATGGGGTAATCATCACTTTCTCGGTCCGAATCTCTCTCGCTCCATTGTAAACAACGGGGAATTGTGAGGAATCCTAGCTCCTGTGACGTCACGCTACTTCCGGTACAGGCAAGGCTTTTTTTTTATCAGCGGGCAAAAGTTGCGAACTTTATCGTCGATTTTCTCTACTAAATCCTTTCAGCAAAAATATGGCAATATCGCGAAATGATCAAGTATGACACATAGAATGGATCTGCTATTCCCGTTTGAATAAAAAAAAATCATTTCAGTAGGCCTTTAAACCACGGCAGAAACAGTGGCAGCTTTGCACAGAGTGGGTGTGCGTCTCCTCTCTGCTCTGACAAGAAAGGAATGTAAGTTTATTGCCATTGCACTTAAAAGTACAACAAAATGTGTTTCCAGTACAAGATCTCTAAGAGCAGACATACATTTAGGGCAGACATGGGCAAATTAAAACGATTAAACGTCTTCAAATTATTTTTTACACCTTTTCCATCGAAACTGGAGCCGCCAATATGATGTGCAGTGCATTTTTCAAATTAAGTCTTGAACTATAGAATGGTTGGAATCTGCACTTCTGAGTGATACACGGGTTATTACGGTAATCTATGTCACATCAGCTCTAAGCAGATGAGGCAAGAAGCAGACTGGGCGGGGTTTGTTTACATCAGCCAGTCTAGGACGTGTCAGGGAGGGACACGGAAGCAGATTTCTACAACAAAGTTATGTTCTGCAGAAAAGTGATACTATATGGCTTATTATTATATGGGTGTGGGTATTTTTTGTCCTTTGTGTTCATGTTTCGCCGTGTTTGTTGCATATTTGTTGCATTTTGCTTTATTGTAAAAGATTGCTCTTGAGATGGTCGTCTGGGAAGTAAAGAGGAGAGGCGTTCATATGTTCTTAATATTCAGTGTTTTATCATTAAATGTAGATTAAAAGAAACCCCACATTGTATATTTTCATGTGCATTCTTTTATTCAGCGAATAATAATTCAGTTATTTGAGGTGGTCGGTCATAATATTTTTGCATTCTGTCAGTCATATTGTGAGTGTTTGTATTGTGTTTAGCTTTTACCCTTTTCTACGGCATTTTAAGAATTTCTTTCAATGATACTGAACAACCTTCACATGTATAAAGTGTTCCTTGAAAAAGGGAACCAAGCACACACAGTAGAAAGCGTGACACTTTTTACAGCTAAAATATTGAATCAAAAAACATCAGACACAGACAAACTCACAGTGTCTTGTTAAAAATCAGAAATAAAAGAATAAGACCCGTGAATTTTGTCACACAATCATCAGTCAGTCACTCCTCTCTTACACATAAATATCCTGCTGTTATCATGCTATATATACAGTGTATACAGTATGTCTATACTGTGTGTGTTTATATTTATATATTTTTATATAAATTATATGTTCATTTCATTCATTTCATTTCATTTTCATGTTTATTTCGAATATGTAGACAAAACAAAAACAACAAATTTTGAAAAAAAACAACAAAAAAGCCATTCAAGAATTAATAACAAAAACAATAATAATAATAATAATAATAGTAATAATAAAAAGCAAAAGAAACAAGAAATGAAAATAAACATTTAATGTAAACATATCCGAAAAGGAGTGAGAAGAAGTAAAAACTTATGAACTCCCACCCCTCTTATTACTTACTGTATGTTTAATAATAATAATAATAATAGTATATAAAAATTTTATGTCATATAAATACATATACATATATAAGTACGTACACATATATATATATATATATATATATATATATATATATATATATATATATATATATATATATATATATATATATATATATATATATATATATATATATATATATATATATATATATCCACAACACACATTTAACAAGTAACTATGAATGTGACACAACAGCGTGTATACATAGTATACATACACATACAAACCCACTGACTCTTAGTGCAGTTCACTATATCCTGTGAACAATATATTTTTGTACATTCTTTTAAAAACATTGATGCTTGGACTTTGCTTATGTACTTCGCTCAGATTGTTCCACAACTTGACACCTGTGATGGAAATGCGAAAACTTTTCATGGTGGAATTTCTCATCTGAATTTTAAAATTGAGTTCTCTCCTCAAACTATGCCCCCCCTCACGTTCACTAAACATGTTTTGAATGTTCAGTGGTAACAAATGGTTCCTAGCCCTGTACATAGTTATTGCTGTTTGATATGAGACAATGTCGGTGAATTTTAATAATTTAGACTGTAGAAATAGTGCATTGGTGTGTTCCAGATAGCCGACCTTGTGAATGGTCCTTACTGCTCTTTTTTGTAAAATGATTAGTGACTGTAACGAACTTTTGTAATTGTTACCCCAGACTTCAGTACAGTAGTTTAAGTATGGCAAGACTAAAGAACAGTAGAGAGTGTGGAGTGACTTATGATCCAGAACCTGCTTTGCATTGTTTATGACTGCTATACTTCTTGCTACTTTGTATTTTACATGTGTAATATGTGCTTTCCAGCTGAGCTTGTCGTCAATTGTTACACCAAGGAATTTGATTTTGTGCACTTGCTCAATAGCCACCCCATCAATTTCTATCTTCAACTGTGTGTTTAACCTGAACCTGCCAAAGAACATAAACGTGGTCTTGCTCACATTCAAAGATAATTTGTTCCAGTCAAACCATAATTTCAGTTTATACAACTCTTCATTTATGTTCTTTTGTAATGTATCCAGATCATCACCAAATTATATGTTTACATAGATATATATACACAGACATATGTACATAAATATATATATACACATATATAGACATATATACATGTGTGAATGAATGATGGGTTTTTAACATGTAAAGCGACTTTGGGTACTTAGAAAAGCGCTATATAAATCCCAGGTATTATTATTATTATTATTATACATACATATATAGTAGGGCTGTCAAACGATTAAAATATTTATTGCGATTAATCACATTTTGGTAATAGTTAACTCAAAATGTATTGCTAGTAATCGCAGATAGGTATAATTTTTCATCATTAATAAGTGCACCCTATATAATTTTCAGAGGGGGGGGAGGGTATCCCAGCTGTAAACTGTGATATTTCTACCTGAATAAATGCTTCAGATATTCTGTAAATTACATGTTGTACAAGTTAATGGTCTTCTTATTCCTGCATGAAAAATGTTTTAACCTTCTATATAAATAAAATATAATATTGAGCCTACTAATCATTCTGTAATTGAGGACTCGACCAGAACATGTTATATAAAATAATTTCCACAATATTTCAGCCAGCTAGAAACCCCTTCTCCAACAACCCACCCAGCCCCATATTCCTAAACTGATGTACCAGCATTTCTTTAGGTGCAAATATCACAAAATAACATTACAAAACATCTTTGACAAAGCATGATCGTAATGTAAGACATTTTTATTTTGTTAATGTCAGGGTTTCCCCTAAATTGCCAACATACCTGTGGCGGTGGGGGTGTGGTTAGGGGCGTGGTCAATATGACGTCCTCGCATGATTTGCTAGGATGCATATATTCTTTAAAAAGGCAAACAAATGTAAATATATACATTTAAAACAAATCTGTTATTATTAAGTATAGTATTACCATATGTCCCGACAAGAAATCTGCGTTCAAAGAACTCCGGCTTATTAGTGATTCCCAGAGCCAAAAAAAAGTCTGCGGGCTATAGAGCGTTTTCTATTCGGGCTCCAGTACTCTGGAATGCCCTCCCGGTAACAGTTAGAGATGCTACCTCAGTAGAAGCATTTAAGTCTCATCTTAAAACTAATTTGTATAATCTAGCCTTTAAATATACCCCCCTTTTTTAGACCAGTTGATCTGCCGTTTCTTCTCTTCTCTCCTCTTCTCCCCTGTCCCTTGCGAGGGGGAGTTGCATAGGTCCGGTGGCCATGGATGAAGTGCTGGCTGTCCAGAGTCGGGACCCCGGGTGGACCACTAGCCTGTGCATCGGTTGGGGACATCTCTGCGCTGCTGACCCGTCTCCGCTCGGGATGGTTTCCTGTTGGCCCTGCTGTGGACTGGACTCCCGCTGATGTGTTGGATCCACTGTGGACTGGACTTTCACAATGTTATGTCAGACCCACTCGACATCCATTGCTTTCGGTCTCCCCTAGAGGGGGTGGGGGGGGGGGTTACCCACATATGCGGTCCTCTCCAAGGTTTCTCATAGTCATTCACCGACGTCCCACTGGGGTGAGTTTTTCCTTGCCCGTATGTGGGCTCTGTACCGAGGATGTCGTTGTGGCTTGTACAGCCCTTTGAGACACTTGTGATTTAGGGCTATATAAATAAACATTGATTGATTGATTGATATTACCATATACATTTTTTCTTACATAATATCATTTTGTTCTATTTTTAAATTGTTGCTGTTAAATGTATAATGTAATTTGTGGAATTTTTTTTAATTTTTTTAATTTTTTTTAGAGAGATTTCTTTAACACTTTGTTACTTTTTCTTTAATACAAAGGACTGGTAACACATCTGGCATCTTTGATGTTTTTGGAGACTGTACTTGTGTTACGAGGCTCTGTTTAGATTCTGTCGCGCCATGTCCATGACGAAAAGCAAGCCTGATGTCCCACTTGCTTTACTTTGTTGGAACCCTTTCTCTCATTAAAAGCCGCCAGTGTCATCTTAAATTGTGAAGATATCTCAACAAATATATTAAAGTACGTCCACAGCGCGCGGACACACTGCCTCTACTCCAAACAACCCCGTGCGTATTGCTTACGTCATCAAAACATCGGTTTCGGGAGCACTGTTCCGGTGATTAAAGTACGTCTCTTTCCGGCCAAATATTCAGTGCATTATTAGTCAATATTGCGCAAATAATAAACTATATAAAGCCATTCATATTGTAACTACCTGCTGGTGTTAATCAAATCAAATCAACTTTATTTATAAAGCACATTTAAAATTTACCACAGTTTGTTATGATGGTCATTTTTCTCATGGTCTGTGAACACACCGTGTTGGTGGAGAAGTGTTGTGTGTTTTGAAGTGTAGCACGGAGGAAATACTGGTTAGCATAACATTGGGAATAAACGCATATCAAATAAGAGGGAGGAGCACCAAGTATGTGTGGTCAAACACAGAAAGCCCTGAATGAGATATGTCGGATGCTTTGGATTATTGAAAGTTTACTCTGATTTGTTTCCTTCTATTAGCGTCACATTCCCTATATTGTGATTACTGCAGATGAGACCAACAAACATGTTTCCAAACGCAACATTATCGAGGGGATTTTTATCAAAAAGTTAGAGTTGGAGTTATTGGGCCTTATTCAGCAACAAGTTCCTAACTTTTCCTCTTATCTTTCTTCCTAAGTGATTTTCTAAGAGGAGTCCATTACATTTCATGACGTGTTCTTAAACTACCAAATTGTTCCCACCTGCTGAATGCCAAATGGTTAGCGCGTGCGTGTCTATCATAATTTTCATATAAACACGCCCTTATTTCCCCAATATGCATATGTAAACACCCTTAATTCCGTAATCTGCATAGGTAAACATCAGACACACGGAGAAAACACAAACAGATTACAGAAGAGAAATTCGTATTATCCCGCAGGGGAAATACATAAGGTCAAACCGTAAGTTTAAGAAAGGGGGGACAGCTCTCGGTAGCTTAAAGCGTTCAAATAAATATTTCACTTCGGGCAAATAGGTCAACATGGTCGTGAAATATGCGCTCTCTCCCCAGGACACGATCTGCGGCATCTTGCCATCTAACAGTGTGTGTGTGTGTGTGTGTGTGCGTGTGTGCATGCACACCGTATTTTGCTATATGTTTGTCGGTCTTTCTGTCTGTCTTATCTATCTATCTATCTATCTATCTATCTATCTATCTATCTATCTATCTATCTATCTATCTATCTATCTATCTATCTATCTATCTATCTATCTATCTATCTATCTATCTATCTATCTATCTATCTATCTATCTATCTATCTATCCATTCATCTATGATATTAATTTAACATTAGACAATAGAAGTAAGGGAACTTGTCACACTTAAGAACAAATAGGCCACCCTAAGAGTGCTCTGGAGCACTCTTAGATTTTGTTCTTACCTACGAACAAATCCCAGCTAAGAAAACATCGGTGAATACAAAAATCTCCTTAAAATCTACGTAAGTGGGCCTAAGAACAAAATTTGTTCTAAAGAACGGTTGCTGAATGGGGCCCATTTTCTCTAATTGCATGCATTATTTTGTGAGCCCACGAAAGCAGCGTAAGAACAGGCACAGAGATGGTCTGAGCCTGATTTGAGCCCAGAACCTCCATAGCTCTTAGGCTGACCTGCTAAGCACATTGCCACGGTGCTAAGACAGAAATTGGAATTTGAAATTGCTCATAAGATTAGACATAGCACCATGGTAATTGTATTGTTGCTGGTGAATACGCCGACTTATTGTATCTTATTTCACTTGGTAAAAAACTTCCGAAAACACTAAATGAGCTCTTAGAGCAAACAACTGCATATCAATAACATTTGTCCAAACCTGCCTGCTTGTTCTTCCTGTACCTTGGTATTGCAATGCTGATTTCAAAGTCTTTTTTTCTACCAACTTGCACCAGTCAGAAAATCAATATCTCATTCCCAAGCCCTGAAATCATCAAATTAACATGATCATCTAAACCTCTGCTGCTTGAGACTATGTGCAGATTTGATGGATCACGCACGGCATACACGTGAACACAATGTTTGATAGGTTGTGTGAGTGCAACCACTTTACACACCATCTATCTGTCCTGCAGGAAATAAGAGGCTTAATTCTGTTATTTCAACACAAGTTCAACATTTTTTTGTGTATCTAGAGCAAAATAGCTACTATATTGGTATTCTGGGCATATGAGGATCCTGTGGGATAAGCAGTGCTGGGGTTTACAGAAATGGAATGTTGCTGCAGCAATGAGAAAAAAGCAAGCAGGGCATCATGAACATGAGGGCAGAGAAACAGCCGCTCAGGCTGTCACTGTTCATTAGTAAGGTGCTGTAGGCTACTCCAAGCCCTCAAGAACCATGCCATGTTGGACTGGCGGGGTCACCCAAAAATGAAAGGGGAATAACTGTGTACCACTCTCTAGGAAACAGTCTCAATATAGAAGTGCTATCTTCCAAAATGTTTTTTTTTTTTCAAATTAAATATTTGTATTGTGCATTTTTGAATAAATGAAGTGAAAATGGGTTATACTTGTATAGTGCTTTTCTACCTTCAAGGTACTCAAAGCGCTTTGACACTATTTCCACATTCACACACTGATGGCGGGAGCTGCCATGACCCATGGTGAAGTGTCTTGCTCAAGGACACAACGGACGTGACTAGGTTGGTAGAAGCTGGGGATCGAACCGGGAACCCTCAGGTTGCTGGCACGGCCACTCTCCCAATTGCGCCACGCCGTCCCCATTGTCTATACATTTTTATTACCTGTATAACGTATTTTCCAGACTATAAGCCGCTACTTTTTTCCTACGCTTTGAACCTGGCGGCTTATAAAACGATGCGGCTAATTTACGGATTTTTCTTTGCTAACGGCCATAATGTTTTGTATTTAACAACAATTTTTTATAAAACATCCACTGAGACTGAAAATGTGTGTTATTGTTTGTGCTATGGATCCATCTTTTGTTCGAATTTGCTCACTGCAGTTGCTGCGAGTGGAATGTCTACAGAATTTCCTTCTGTTTAGTAACGTGAACTGGAAGTACAAGTGCTGTTCCGTCTACTAGTCATCCATAACGTTTTTGCTCGTATGGTTACTTCATCCATCACTCCAAACAACGTTTGTAAGTTCTATAATAGAACTAAAACGATTCATACTTAGTCTTTTCATGCATATTTGTACGTGCTATCGTAATGTAATCAAGCTAGCAGTTTATTTTGAACATGCATGCAATACAATTACAATGCAATGCGTCACATATTTCCAGGTGTTTCATTATAGAATGTATGAAGAGGAGTAGGAAGATGCAGATATTATATAACCCTACCCCTTTTCATATCATAGCAGTTTTGTCCCCTTTCTTTGTTCTCTGTTTGTAACAGAACAGTGAATAAATACATTTGTAAATATATTAACATACAATAAGTAAGTAAACAAATATTAAATACATTAATAAATATTAGACATATATACAATAATTCAAGTTCTCATAAATCAATAGCTATTTAATGTATTGTTTTACCTAAGAGATGAATGAGATGAGAATTTTTTAAAAAAAAAGGTAATATTAAGTATAATTTGTATTTAATCTTGGCATGCGGTGACATGAATTCTGGTAAAAACAGCTTTATTTAAATTTAGCTTCATATCGATTGGAGAGTGTGCAAGTGTCTAATGTTGTGACCGGGTCAATATATATGTTTATGAAGTATATTTTCGACTGTGTCTGGAAATAATATAGCGATGAAACTTGTTTTAAAGATATATACCGTATTTTACGGACAAAAAAAACACTATTTTTTTTTTACACTTTGAACCCTGCGGCTTATGAAACAGTGCAGCTAATCTATGGATTTATCTTATCCCTATCTTGCCGATTGTATTGTACCATATGTCCCGGCAAGAAATCTGCGTTCAAAGAACTCCGGCATATTAGTGATTCCCAGAGCCCAAAAAAAGTCTGCGGGCTATAGAGCGTTTTCTATTCGGGCTCCAATACTATGGAATGCCCTCCCGGTAAAAGTTAGAGATGCTACCTCAGTAGAAGCATTTAAGTCTCATCTTAAAACTCATTTGTATACTCTAGCCTTTAAATAGACTCCCTTTTTAGACCAGTTGATCTGCCGTTTCTTTTCTTTTATTTTCTACTCTGCTCCCAACCCGGGGTGGACCGCTAGCCTGTCCATCGGATGGGGACATCTCTACGCTGCTGACCCGTCTCCGCTCGGGATGGTTCCTGCTGGACTGGACTTTCGCTAATGTGTTGGACTTTCACAATATTATGTCAGACCCACTCGACATCCATTGCTTTCGGTCTCCCCTAGAGGGGGGGGGGGGGGGGGGGTTACCCACATATGCGGTCCTCTCCAAGGTTTCTCATAGTCATTCACATTGACGTCCCACTGGGGTGAGTTTTCCTTGCCCGTATGTGGGCTCTGTACCGAGGATGTCGTTGTGGCTTGTACAGCCCTTTGAGACACTTGTGATTTAGGGCTATATAAATAAACATTGATTGATTGATTGATTGATCTTCAAAAACGGCCATAATGTTTTGTATTCGACAAATACTTTTCATATTGCGTTGACAGACACACTGAAAAGGTGTGTTATTGTTTGTGCTATGGCACCTTCTTTTGGAAGAGTTTGCTCACTGCAAGTGCTGCGGGTTGGCAATGTACTTCCTGTTTCATGCCGGAAGTATATTCGTCCATAACGTTTCTGCTCGAAACTATTCTTCATTCATTACTCCAAGTTTGTCAGTTTTACAAAATAACTAGAATAATAGCTACTAAACCGTGCCATACATGATGTCTGTAGGAGTGTTTTCATGCATATTTGTGCGTGCTATCGTAACGTAATCAAGCTAGCGTCGTTAGCATTAGCAAATATGCTAACACGTTTACAAGAGTCTGTATTTGTATTAACTTACAATTGCATTCTTCTTGTATTGTTTCAGTTTCGTACATTCACCAAAACGTCACTGTGGAGTTATTGAGTCTGTTTAGCTGATTGGAGAGCTCGACTCCGCAGCTCACTCACTCACTCACTCACTCATCCCATGGCCTAGGAGGCCGTAGGGGTGTCATGGTGGATGCTTGGGCAGTCAGGGATCTCCAGCGCTCACGATCTTCTGCTGTTCGTAGCAGGGTTTGGAAGCTGCAGCCAGTCCATTCTTTGATGTTGTCCATCCAGACCTTTCTCTGCCTGCCTCGTCTCCGCTTCCCCTCTACTGTTCCCTGCAGGATGGTCTTTGACAGGGAGGTGTGCCTTGTGACTTGACCAAACCAGGTCAGCTTTCGACGTTTAACTGTTGAGAGTAGAAGGTTCCTGTTCGCCAGCATGGGTCGTAACTAAATGTCTAACATAATCATTTGTCCGGTGTTCACTGTATGATATATGTAGCATTCTTCTGTAACACTTGCTTTCAAAGGACTGTATCCTGCGCTCAGTGTCCGCTGTGAGCGTCCAGCTCTCACAACCATAGAGTAGGGTGGAAAGAACAAGTGACTTGTAGAGTCTGACCTTCACCTGGAAGCTGATGGTATTGCTTTTCCAGATACTGGTCAGTCTTGTCATGGCTGATGTTGCTATGCCGATTCTTGCTCTGATCTCTTTTGTGGAGCTGCCATCTTCACTCACAAAGGACCCGAGGTACTTAAAGTCCTTTACTTCCTCCAGGGTTTGTCCATTCAATGTGATGTTCGGTGATGGTAAGTGATTGTGACTGTTGACCAGCATCTTGCTCTTCTCTGCACTTATCTCCATTCCATACCATAAGCTCTCGCAGCCTCCTCCAGTCTGGTGGTCAGTTCCTGGAGTTCAGCCTCACTTTTTCCCATAAGGTCAATGTCATCCGCGAAGCGAAGGTTGGAGACGGGTCTTCCTCCGATGGTAACAGAGGTGTGGAATTCTTGGAGTGCTTTTTCCATGATGTTCTCCAGGAAGACATTAAATAGGACAGTGGAAAGGAGACAGCCTTGGCGGACACCAATAGATGTTTTAAAAGGTTCTCCTATGCTGTTGCTGATGAGAACTGCACTGCTTGAGTCTGTATAAAGTGTTTGGATGACCTGTATGAGATTATTGTCAAAGTTGTAATTTCTGAGAACCTGCCATAGTCCTTCATGCCAGACACGGTCAGAGGCTTTTTTAAAGTCAATGAAGTTGTGGTATAAGTTGTGCTGGTGGGTGCTGAAGGTGCTTCTCAATCAGTAGTCTGACGTTGAAGATCTGTTCGGTGGTGCTCCGTTTTGGTCTGAATCCAGCCTGTTCCTCGGAAAGGAATTCCTCTGCCTTGTTCCTCAGTCTGTTCAGGATTATCCGCAGCATTACTTTGCTAGCGTGACAGATGAGGCTGATGGTTCTGTAATTTTGGCACTGCCTTGAATTCCCTTTCTTAGGGAGAGGGATAATCAGAGATTGGGTCCATTTTTGGGGCCACTGCTTGGTTTCCCAAATCTTTTGGCAGATGTGTGTCAGTGCTATTATAATGCTTCGCCCCCCATGCTTCCAAAGCTCTGCTGGGACGTTATCGATGCCTGGTGATTTGCCGATTTTTAGGCTCTTTACTGCCTCCTCTACTTCAGCTTGCAGTATTGGTGCATCCTCGCATTCGCCACTGGGCTTCATGGCATTGGTTAGTATGGTGGGGTCTGGTGATATTGTATAGTTGTATAGTTCCTGGCAATACTCTGTCCACCGTTGGGTTATTTCTGCTTTCTCTGTTAGTAGAGATCCACGCTTGTCTTCTATTACTGTGGCTATAGGTTGTTGTGTCCTTGTCAGTTTCTTCAGCGTTGCGTAGGCTGCTTTACTGTTGCCCTGCCGTATCCCTGCATCTATGCTTTCACATTGTTCTGTGATCCACTTTTCTTTTGCTTCCCTCATAATCTTCCTGATGTTTCTGTTCACAGAGGTATGCTGCTTAGCTGCCTCTGGGTCATCCTTCTTTGTCTTTTTGAGGGCCCTTCTGAGGTCACATTGGTCTAGGATGTCATCAGTGATCCATGGTTTGTTTTTCTTCCTGTCCTTCCCTAGTAATTCAGTTGCTGATTCTATGATTGCTTTCTCCATGTTATCTGTCAGTGAGTCTATGTCTTGTACTAAGTTAAGTGTTGCAGCTAGTGGGTACATAACAATGACTTCTGTTTTGTTTGATCAGACGTTTTACTGTCGTGTTACAGGCACTGTTTGGAAACAATAAAGGTAATAAACATTTACAAAATGTATTGTACCGTAACATATCTGCGGCTTATGGTCCGGTGCGGCTAATATATGTAAACATAATTATTTATTCTAAAATTTGGTCGGTACGGTTTATGAACCAGTGCGCTCTATAGCCTGGAAATTACGATATTTAAACATTGTACATTTTCAAAAGATAAATACTGACAGTGTCGGGCGTGGTTTCATTTGCAATCTGGGAACACCTCCACAAACAAACAAGTAGGTTATAAATGTTACTGTGGCGCAATATTTACACCAAAATACATACCACAAAGAAGTATTTTATATGTGGATGAAAATCGTTGTAGGTCCCCTTTAAAAATCTGTTCTTCTCCGTGTGAAACAAGTTCCATAAAAGCATCCTGGGATAGGTTTTGTGTGGAATAATTTGACAGGCCAGCATAAAGAACAGACATCACTTTCGGATTAACTTGAACAGAAGTGGTGAGCAAGACCCTTATGTCCAACCCCATGGATCCGACTTTTTGGATGGATGGACACACATATCCATTTAAAAATCATGTATAAAGTATTTCGAGAAGAATGGAAGCTTCTAGCATAGTTACCACCCAATGTTTCATTCTACGTAATTAAAGGTCTCATACTGTATTAAAGCATTGTTCAACAATTTCAAATAAGTCTCAGCAGTGCCACCATAGTGTAGCAGCTAACGAATTGTGTTCGTCCATCCCTGTCTGCAACAGTGTGTGGATTCAAGCGGTGCTTTGGTCCACTTTTTGGAACTCTGCACTTACATACGGAATTACGCAACTTAATAGTAGGGGAGGACACAAAAGCAACTAAGGCATAGCTATGTGAGCTACAGTGCAAACATTACTGTCACATTTTAACGGGCTGTCATGGTTGGTTAGCTTATTCGCTGAAGAAAAACAAATTGATCAGATTCTCTGCTGCCACGTCTGTAGCTAACTGACAGATAGTTGGCAGAACTCCATACTTTATTTGAAGATGTGTAGGAAGGCTGCTGCAAAACTGTCCTGCATAAAGCGGGGGGCGGATGGATACCACGAACCACAATCCAGATAAAATATGCTTTGGTGTATGGAACTTGTCTCAGAGTACAAACATTTCATCCAGCCATTGTGTGCCTCGCAGTAAAGCCATTTTGTGCCTGATCGATTTTGTGCTGCTGTTACCTACTGAGGTACTTTGTTTGCTTTTTAAGTGTTTTTAGCCTTTTTTTTTACAGCAATATTGTAGTTTTCCTAACTCAATATGAGTCCAAAATAAGCAATGGACGAGTGATGTGTGGTTTCAAACATTTAGGAGGTATCCACAGCATTGTCGACACCGTTCCTCCCTGCTGCCCACCAAGAAGATAAACCGACTATGGAGGGCCAAATGGGACAAAACTAAATAGATATGTCATTCATTAATTAGATCGTTAAAAAAATCATGACATCGATAATTAATTACATTGGAAAATAATTAAATAATTGATTCAATTATGAAATTATGGATTCAATAATTAGTTAAATAACGTTGGTATGTTATGGTTAAATCATGAAATATTTGAATACAATTTTACATTAAATAAATAACTAACAACACAATGTATTTAATTCCAATTATAATCAATTAATGACACATTACAACTAATGGCCAACGTAATATTCGTTTAAAGACTTACTTATTTTTTTTTAGTCCCATTTGTCCCGCCATAACCAACAAGGTGAAATATATTATTTAAATATTTAATTATTGTAGTGATCTGGCTGTAAAAGTTAAGTTAGTTTTATGATTGTAAAAGTGAAAAAGTGTTTCACGGAGCTAGTGACACTACACTACTAGTTTGTAGTCGTCATTTTGGCTTAGTTATTAAATAGAAAGTTTATCCACCATCCCCTTGTTATAATGATTTGATATACAATACTGTATAACACTTTATATTGTGTACAAATTGTACAAACTATTACTAAAATATGGACTTTCATCGAGGTTGGAACCCTTTATATATGTTTACATTGTTTCTCATGGAAAAATGTTCTTCAATGTGCAACCTTTTCTATTTACAAACCCTGTTCAAGAACCAATTAAGTAAGTAAATCAAAGTTCCACTGTAGTATAATGTCCATCAGGGACTTTTTTCCTTCAGGGCGTCATCGAAAACCGGAACTTCAAAACCGACCGATTGGACCCCTTGTCTTTAAACAATGAAGCAAAAAATGATGAAGTGATACATTTGTGTCATCATGTTTGGTCATAAACAAGCTCTTGGAACACAGTACTGTTTAAACTATGTTAAAAAGGTAATTTTAGCATTATAGGGAAAACAGTTGTGAAAAGTGAGCATGAGCACAGTCCACCATGGTGTTTGTCATTAGCCCTTTATGTCATCACTTTGAACTGTGTTCAACATCTGCATTAAGGCTCCATCCAAATTCTACCCTTTAGCCCTTATCTTGGCATTCGTTAACTGGTCCATGGAGTGGCTCCATTTCACTTAACAGCCTGAGGTGCAAGAAACCATTGCCAAAATAAAAACATCACAGTAATTGTTGATTTTATAAGACATCAACACTATCACGTCAGGGATCAACCAACAGTCAATCGAATACTGAAAGTATCTTGACCTTTCATATGAATGAACCTGGTTGTGGCTGCATGGATGCATTCAAAGTGGAGATTGGTGTATTTTTATTGCATTAGTATTGCAATGGCTGCAGCTGCTTCAAGGACACATTGGGGCTTAAGTATCTCTATTTCTTTTTATGCAAACAAGTAATGATACCGCATCAATATGTTGTGCAACTAAGCCTGGTGAATACTAAAGAAAAACTTAACTCAGGTCCAAAGGCCAAAGTAAACCTGGGAGAAAGAGAAAGCTAATCAATGGTCATTCATCTGCATAATGTTTTCAATAAATTATATTCCACAACTGTTGTATAATCCTCAGGGATTGGTCATGCCATTTAGAAAAAACTCATTAACCGATCTAATTGATTGACAAATGTAGCTGTTTGATATGTAAACACGGGCTGCCTCAGGAGCTTGCCATCTGGAAAGTAAACAAAACTGATATAGATTTCTTGCAGGGCTGCCAAAGCAATGCTCTGAAGACCGTAACCCACAAATTGGAGTGCATAAATGTCCTGGAAAAAGTCAATCTGGTCTAGACCAAACCATTTTTAAATTACATTAAACCCACAGAAGAACACAACTTGTTTTAAATATCATTGCTTTTGACAATGAACATGTTTGTTGTTCTCAATGAAATTATGTTAAAACATATCCTGAGGGTTTATTATTGAAGTTGAAGTTTGGCACTAAGTTTTCATTTTCCTGTGCTGTATTAAATGCTTTTAATAATGTTCCTGCAACTCTGTCTATACAGTGATACCTCAGCCTACGAGCACATTGCGTTCCATGACCAAGCTCGCAACTTAAAATACTCGATATCTCAAAGCACATGCATCGGTACAATAGCAATAACTACAAACATCTACAGTGGATTTATGCAATAATGTATGTACATTCTATTGCTTTTACCTTGGTGGGCAGATTAATGGATGTCTCCTTTGCTGATTCTCCATCCAGTGTTTCAAAGTCTGCATATTATCCCCTTATTAAAAAGTTCCTTATTTTCATAGAGCTGCTGCGTGTTTCTCTATTGGCATTTGGCAACACTATTTCCGACTTCTTGATGGTCATTTCTGGGATGACAACACTAGTCATGATTGTCTGTTCACCAAAGTTATTGTTCAAAGATCCAGTTTGTTGAGTCAGAACCAGACACAAACAATGCAAACAGCTTCTGCAGGTTGTCAATACTTATATGGACACATGTGAAGAACAGCAAAAATAACAAAGACATAAACAAACAGCACCATAACAAATAAATAAAACAATTAAGATAAAAACAAACAACATGCAGACATGTTCTTTAAATGCTATACAAGCAATGGCACCAGTGTTTCCAAAGACTGAAGAAGAGCCTCTCTGGGCTTTGTGCAGGTTTAGTCAAGAGTGCATACAATGCTATTTGTAGAGTCCAATAGCCTACTCATACAAGTGTACATGAGGTTACGGAGGACAGCAGCACAGGTTGGTACAGCAACCTTGACAAACATTTGACTGGCACTAGTCCACCAGGGCAGTTTAAACAGAAAATAATTACTTATACTGTATGTGTCATTAATTAATCTTAAGTGGAATGAAATGTTTTTTATGTGTGTCCTTTATTTTTTTTATTGTAAAATTACATTTATGGTATAATTTATTATTTTATGATTTAATCATTTAACAATGTAATAAATTATTGATGTAATTATTTCCTCCTCAGCCTTCCCAGTTAGGTCTATTTAAGTGTACTGGAGAAGAGGCTACGCCGAATAGTTGAGCCTCGGATTTCGGAAGCGCAGTTTGGTTTTTGTCCTGGTCGTGGAACTGTGGACCAGCTCTATACTCTCGGCAGGATCCTCGAGGGTGCATGGGAGGTTGCCCACAGGTTGTCCTGTGGTGAGTGCTCACAAAGTATGGGGTATCAGACTGCCTGTATGTGGCGGTCCGCACCCTGTATGATCAGTATCAGTGCTTGGTTCGCATTGCCGGTAGTAAGTCGAACCCGTTTCCATTGAGGGTTGGACTCCGCCAGGGATGCCCTTTGTCACCAGTTCTGTTCATAGCTTTTATGGACATAATTTCTAGGCGTAGTCAGGGCGTTGAGGGGATCCGGTTTGGTGACTGCAGGATTAGGTCTCTGCTTTTAGCAGATGATGTTGTCCTGGTGGCTTCATCTGGCCAGGATCTTTAGCTTTTTACTGGATCGAGTGTGAAGCGACTGGGATGAGAATCAGCACCTCCAAGTCTGAGTCCATGGTTCTCGCCCGGAAAAGGGTGGAGTTCGTCTCCGGGTTGGAGAGGAGATCTTGCCCTAAGTATAGGAATTTAAATACCGCAGAGTCTTGTTCACCAAGAAGATGAAGGAGCTGAGCCGGAAGACAAAGGTCTAAATTTCCGCTCGATCTACGTTCCCCTCCTCACCTGTGGTCATGAGCTGTGGGTTATGACCGAAAGGACAAGATCACGGGTACAAGCGGCCGAAATGAGTTTCCTCCGTCGGGTGGCGGGGCTTAGAGATAGGGTGAGAAGCTTTGTCATTCGTGAGGAGCTCAGAATAATTCCGTTGCTCCTCCATATCGAGAGGAGCCAGATGAGGTGGTTCGGGCATCTGGTCAGGATGCCCCCGAATGCCTCCCTGGGGAGGTGTTTAGGGCACGTCTGACCGGTAAGAGGCCACAGGGAAGACCCAGGATACGTTGGGCAGAGACTATGTCTCCCAGCTGGCCTGGGAACGCCTCGGGATCCCCTGGGAGGAGCAGGACGAAGTGGCTGGGGAGAGGGAAGTCTTGGGTTTCCCTTCTTAGGCTGCTGCCCCCGCGACCCGATCTCAGATAAGTGGAAAAAGATGGATGATGGATGGAATTATTTCACAATTTAATTATTTATTTAATGATTTTAATAATTACTGACACATTTAAAGTCAATATTTAAAATGTTTTTCATTTGTCCGATTGGCCAGCGCTTCATGAATATACTTTGTTTATTTTAAGCATTAAATAATAAAATCAATAATTAATTACACTGTGACTTGATTAAATACATTACTGAATAACTAATAGAATCATGAAATTAGGAAACCTACAATTAAATTATTCAATAATTACATTTTACATTAAATAAATTAATGAAACATTTAAAAACACATTTATATTGTTATTTTATAATCATAATTAATCAATGACACTTGGGTAATGTATTTAAAGATGTATTTATTCATTTAATTTTGTCCCATCTGTCCCTCCATAATGTATGTCCAAGTTCTTTGATATGCTAATAGTGGCTTGAAGAGGGAAAACTCGCTGTTGTCTGTCCTTAAAGAAAGTACTTATTTTGTGATGTACATTATCTATATATTAGTTTTTTTATAATGAGATCCTGCATAATTTTTTGGGGGTCTACACATCCTCTTAGCTCCAGGGATCCGCGTTAGGTTTAACACAGCCCTCGTGGCACCCTTTGGAAAAATAAAGTGAGGAAATTATTTCCACCATTTGACGCAGTATGCCGTCAATGGGATTCCATCTGTTCGCCCTCCTGTAGCAAGAAGTAGTATGCTAACTAATGCACAGATGGACATAAAACACAAATATGCCAGTCCATTATTATTGTTTTAATATTGAGATGAGCTTTGCAACATAATTCCGAAGAGTTACACTATAATCAAATCCTAATTTCATTATGTATTTGCGGTCTCCGTCCTTGCTGAGGATTGTGTTATACTCAATGTTAATCTCATGTAATGTTGAATTCCACGAAGCTGATTGATGTTGACATTAAAAGACTGTGTAGTCATTCAACTGATTGGACAGTTTATAGGAGCTCCAGCAAGCAGACATCACCATGTTTACATACTAGAAATTAATTTGGATGCAATATTTTCCCATAATTATTTCCACATGTGTAAAAAAAGGTGCTGTATGTTATGTACAGTACAGTATAATTCAGTACATCCTGGCTACTTTGGATCTGAGTTTAATTTTCAGTGAACTTGTACATGTTCTGTTTTTGCATTGCACATTATTATGGTACTTATGGTTCAGCCACTCTTTTGGTGTATTTACGGTACCTCCCTGCATGCATTGCTATATGCACGGGCTCTGGTAGTCAGTCTATTATGTGAATGGTAGTGGCCAGTTTGTTATTGTGTTCCCTGAATTTAAACTCAGTAAAATATACCCATACAAAGAAGAAGGTTGTCGTCATTGACTTATCAAACTACATAAAACACATCTGGTATTTCAACAGCATTCTACTTTTTGGATCATCCAACACATTTTTTAAATAACAAAAACTCAAAGGTTATTTAATTTTATATGAACATATTTGGAATGCATGCCTTCTTCGTCCTACTCTGAGCAAATGTAAATCAATGCAGCTTTAACCTTGATATTGTTCATGGGTCTCGAAAAATATATACACATGCAGGGACGATGTGGAATTACTATTCATGTCACATATCAAACATCATTATTCAGGAAGGCAGAGATAAGAGGAAAGTGCTGCACTCTTAACCTTTTGTTATCCAGACAGACATGGTTGTCATCTCACCCCTGTTTCCAAAAAAATGTTTCAACACATATGGTGAATATTGTCTTGACCCTTTAAAGCAGGGGTGCTCCAAAACAAATCTTAAAGGTCTGCAAAAGGTGAGTCAAAAGTGCATTAATGATAGTCGGTCAAATGCGATTCCCGGGGAAAAAGTTCCACATTTCAGAAAAATAAAGTGGTAAACATTAAGAAATGCAATGGCTCAAAAAAGCTGTCTATTGTGTTGATTGGGTTTAAGATATAGGTATGCTGCTAAAGTTGCTGTTCCTTTAAAGCTACATATCCTATCCTAAAGGGGAACTGCACTTTTAGGGGAATTTTGCCCATCTTTCACAGTCATTATGAAAGACATGACGACGGATGTATTTTATTAAAATGCATTCTAACTCGTAAATAAATGGAAATAACAGTCTGCTTACAACAGAGCCAATAGGATGTCCTCTATTCGCCCATAAAACCCAATAAAAAACTATCCAAAAACCACCAACAATACTCAATTTACATTTTGTGACTTGAATTATAACCAAGTATTAGTGATATGGTTATTATAAGCGCTAACACACACAAACTACAAACTGTAAAAGGACGAGGATGTAATCAGACAAACTGGTACACTTTGACAGCCAATTTAGACCCGGAAATGGCGAAAAAGACACAAAAAGACGTTTGGTTCCAACCCACTTTTCTTTGCGAGGATTATGAGTCATTCTTCATCTAAATGGGAATATACAATTCTATCAGTCGGCATCCCAGTGACAGCAGACATTGTACAATAAGTGATGTTTTATTATGTTTGTTGGCTCTCATAAAGTCTGCAGTAAGTAATGATCAGCGACGTAGTTAAAAAAAAAGCAAATGTGGTCAAGCGTTTTTTAAATTAATGCACCGCGTCTGCTTAAAATGATCAAAATATGTAAATATTAAATGTAATTAAAAATGTGCCCGTCACTACATTACATATATGCTAATTTCATGTATATAAAACCTTAAGGGAGGTGTTTGGATGTTTTGTTTAAGGGCTTTATTGGCAGAATAGAGTGGCTCCCATAGGCTCCATTGTAAGCAGACTTTTGATCCCATTTATTTACTAGTTAGAATGCATGAAAAAAAAATACATCTGTCGTCATGTCTTTCTAAATGACTGTGAACAATAGGAAACATTCTAAAATAAGTGCCGTTCCCCTTTAAGCTCAAGTTTTTTCTATTGATGATCTAGATAAAGGTAATATAATGGTAATTATTATATATTCTAAATGTTTTTTTTAATATTGTAAAATAGAAGGTTTAGTGTTAATATATTCACACAATAAACTACAAATATAAATTACACAATTCACGCACCAAACATTGTATGTGACTTATCACTATTAGCATGGTCGCCCTTTACTGGTCAAATTTAGCACTACGTGTATTAAACGAGGTTTGATTGTGACTGTTAGACAAAAAACAACACAACCACATATACAAAAGAAATCCCAAAGTCAGCAATTTCAATACAATACAAACTAAATATAATATATTTAAATGATTTTTACTTACAACTGTTTGACCAAGTTCTGTGATTAAGCTTACACGCTGGGATTTCTACAATTGTTGCTGCTTGTCTGAATCAATATATCTGTCGCTTAAAAGGTCCGCCAGAAAACAATGACTCGAGCAGTTGCTCAGGGCAGAGCATTCATACTTTGTTGTCCAGTCGTTGTTAAAAGTACGATTTTTGCAATATATTTAGATTTTTTTTCCAGGATTGAATGACTGGACCGAATGTGGCCCGCCGGGCCACCAGTTGAATAACTTAGTCAATGCACTGTAATGGACAATAAAAATTAGTTGACAATTTTTTGGGGCCGAGGCGTCCTTTTACTGCTGTTTTTGATAGTGATGCGCAATACAACTGAATTTCTTTTGGATCCGATACCAAGTAAAATTCAGGCTGGTATTGGCGAGACTGTTCCAATACCAATAGTTTGTGCAAATAATCTTAATATGTCTGGTAAATGTAAAAAGTAGTGTATTTCAAGTGTTGCAGCTCTTAGGGAATCATCTTCAAACTATTGAAAATCACAGGCAGAAACAAATGATGGCATTACTCTCCACTGGACGCGTTATTATATTTAACTTTGTATGGCGTGTTTCTAAATAGCCTACAATAAAAATAAAATACATACACCTGCTGCTTTATCATACTGAGTGACTCATTTTAATTGCCAGTCATTTTCTTTAGTAAACAAATGACAGACTGAATCACTAATCACATTTCATTGTGCCGCTGTGCTTATGCATCACGTACTGACCTCGGCAAAAGAAAAAGTAGTACCCACCAATCGCGTTTAATTTAGACAAGAGCTCAATGATTTAGTTACTTTGCATTGTGTTCCTGTTAATGTTGTACATTATCTCAGATAAGTATCAATGGTATCGATATTTCGATATCAACATTTCAGTATCGATCCACACATCACTAGTTTTTGGTCTCCTGGTTGACAGAGAAGTAGCTGGCACAGCTACATTCCGCTTATGAGTTACTAATCATCACCTCCATGGCAGAAAATCAACATTTTTTCTTACAGGTAACATTATCACTGGAGGATGAGAAATAGCTAAATATACGACACAACAAGTAAGAGCAGTGGGAGACAGAAGCCACTATATTAGCCTGCCTGTGAAGTAGCAAAACAATAGATTAGGTGCTTTTTAGACTTTTAACATAAGTCTAATTGGAACATTGTGCAGCGGAGACTAAGCAGCTATGAACAGGAAATCAACAAGTAAAATAATATGATTGTAGAGACGAATGAAATAATAGCTACACAGAGTTTGAACAATTTGGAAATGACTGATTACGTTACCGCAAACGTCAGCGGCCAAAAGAGGAGCTCTTGGAACCATTACCTGTTTTGAAATGTTTCTATTATAGTAAATTTATATGGACAAATATGTGTAATCGTTACAAGAGTAGCATAGCTGTATGCCTGGCTGCTTTCAGTGGGATTCATTATTAGATAATTAATTATTAGTTGTTCAGATTAGTGGACTGTTCGAAAAATTAGTCATTAGTCGTTGTTGGCTGCACCACATTTTACCTGAATTAAATTTCAAAGAGATCCAATACATTCAACCAAAGTATGACATGGAGAATACAAGTAATCCGTACTCACAAGCCAGGAAGCAGTTCATACTGAAAGAGATGTTGTCAAGAGAGATAGATGAACCAGGTCCAGGTCCATCGTCAGTGCTGAACAGTAGCCAGAACCTGTTGGCGTAACGAGATAACTTTTAACTCCCACACAACCTGCGAAAGGCTGGACAGCTCCCAATGAAAATTAAGCAAAGCAGAAATTATTGCACTTCTAAAGAAATGTGACACATGTTTAGAGAGGGCTATATCAACTAGGGATGGGAATCGAAAACCGGTTCTTGTTCAGGACCGGTTCCCAGTGTAAAAATTCCTTGGAATCGCTTGCCAATTTTTCAAACCATTCCCTTAATGATACCACATATGGGAATGATGTCACCACGCAACGTGCTTAGTGACGTCAGACAGACATTTTACAAGAAACGATTGGGCAGCACGGTGGAACAGGGGTTAGTGCATGTGCCTCACAATACGAAGCTCCTGCGTTCGATCTTTCTGTCTTTCTGTGTGGAGTTTGCATTTTCTCCCTGTGACTGCCTGGGTTCGCTCCGTGTACGCGGGCTTCCTCCCACCTCCAAAGACATGCACCTGGGGATAGGTTGATTGGCAACACTAAATTGGCCCTAGTGTGTGAATGTTGTCTGTCTATCTGTGTTGGCCCTGCGATGAGGTGGCGACTTGTCCAGGGTGTACCCCGCCTACCGCCCGAATGCAGCTGAGCTAGGCTCCAGCACCCTCCACGACCCCAAAAGGGACAAGCGGTAGAAAATGGATGGATGGAAGAAAAGATTGCAGCAGCGCTATTTGTAATAATCGCAAGATTGCCATTTCATTAGAGCAATATGCTGAAACATTTGAACATACAGCACGCAATAACTATAAAAGAAAGTTGCATTTTTGAACTGCGACAATCTCATCTCGTATATTTTGTAGGGAGTTGACAAACGATTCTTAAAAGTTTTGATAATGTTACTAAATGTTACATTTTCGCGTAATTTCCACGTATATATTTTTTTGGTAAATTATACAGAAGAATATTTACCGTATTTTTTACATTTATTTTCAAAAGTAATTTTTTTTAATGCTGTATGTGCCTCTTAAAACCTCACTGTTGGCTTTGTAAGGTCATGTCTAAACTAAAAAAAAATTACGCTTATTGTCTTTTTTCCCAAATAAGAATCGATAACAGAACCAAATCGTTCAGCAGAATTGGAACCGGAAAAAAATTATCAATTCCTGTCCCTAAAAACAACTAAGTCTATAATCGGAATTTAACTGACTGATGCATCTTTTTTCTAACAGAGACAATAATCATTCAACTTCACAAGGACGATACTTTTTAAATTAATTTAGACACAAATGTTTACACATGCCTTTGATTAGCTAAGTGTGAACTGTGTATATGGAGTAAATAGTTATCATCATTGTGTAAAGTTTGATGTACTTTGGTTTGATTAAATTTGAGATTAAATCAGCTTTTGACCTATTAATACTTTTAACAAGGGCATTTTAATCGGTCTTTTACATATCAATTAGCTTCTTTGTAAATCAGACTTGGTCTATAGCTCTTTATAGACCTACTGACGGTCATGTTCTGACTTAAAGGCCTACTGAAAGCCACTACTACCGACCACGCAGTCTGATAGTTTATATATCAATGATGAAATCTTAACATTGCAACACATGCCAATACGGCCGGGTTAACTTATAAAGTGCAATTTTAAATTTCCCGCCACACTTCCGGTTGAAAAAGCCTTCGAAGGATGACGTATGCGCGTGACGTAGCCCGAGGAACAGAGGTATGCCTTCTCCATTGAATACAATACAAAAAAGCTCTGTTTTCATTTCATAATTCCACAGTATTCTGGACATCTGTGTTGGTGAATCTTTTGCAATTTGTTTAATGGATAATGGAGGCTGCAAAGAAGAATGTTGTAGGTGGCTGTAGCAACACAAGGACCACTTACTCGGATAGCAGACGCCTAGCCGATGCTAGCAGACGCCTAGCCGATGCTAGCAGACCCACCGCACGGATGATCTGGTGAAGTCCTTCGTCGCGCCGTCAATCGCTGGAACGCAAGTGAGCACGGGTGTTGCTGAGCAAAGCAGATGAGGGCTGGCTGGCGTAGGTGGAGCGCTACTGTTTTTATCATAGCTCTGTGAGCTCCGGTTGCTAAGTTAGCCTTAGCGTCGTTAGCAACAGCATTGTTAAGCTTTGCCAGGCTGAGATCTATTAACCGTGTAGTTACATATTGTCGATCTTCTGTCCATCCTTCCAGTCAGGGATTTATTTATTTTGTTTCTATCTGCATTTGAGACAGATGCTATCACCTTAGCTCATGCTAAAGATGCTAAAGAGCTTCATCGATGTAATGTCGTGGAGATAAAAGGCACTGTAATGTCCATTTCGCGTTATCGACTCTCATTTTCAAGAGGATATAGTATCCGAGGTGGTTTAAAATACAAATCCGTGATCCACAATAGAAAAAGGAGAGAGTGTGGAATCCAATGAGCCAGCTTGTACCTAAGTTACGGTCAGAGCGAAAAAAATTATGTATTTCACTGCATTCTAGTCCGTCACTCTAACGTTCCTCGTCCACAAATCTTTCATCCTCGCTCAAATTAATAGGGTAATCGTCACTTTCACGGTCCGAATAGCTCTAGCTGCGTTGAAAACAATAGGAAAATATGAGGGAGTGAACAACTGACAACGTCACGCTACTTCCGGTAGGGGCAAGGTTTTTTTTTTATCAGAGACCAAAAGTTGCGGACTTTATCGACGTTGTTCTATACTAAATCCTTTCAGCAAAAATATGGCAATATCGCAAAATGATCAAGTATGACACATAGAATGGATCTGCTATCCCCGTTTAAATAGAAAAAATTCATTTCTGTAGGCCTTTAAGTCAGCACCGTAGGCTATATATCTGATTATACATAAGCTCTATGAAGGTCACTTGGCAAAGCCTGTCAGGTTCATTCACCTGGTGGTTATGAACATGACATTCTAATTTAGAGCATGAGCATTACTGACTACATAACCCCGAATCAAAAATTAATCACTCTCCACGGAGCAAAGTTGTCTGAGCTTGAATGCCAAATAAACCACCAACAGGCAAAGAAAGCTGAAATGCTGGGTTTCTTCTTTCTCATTTGTCTGTTTTGCTTTAATTAATCTCTTTTTTGAGGGGAAATCAGGGACATAGCTAATTGGAAGGCATGTAGGATGGAGTCTTGTGTATACTTTTCCACTATTTATCAAAGACAGCAAATTTAAAAGAAAATGTTGCTCACGCAGAACATCAAACATTTTGTCCGTGTGTGCTGTAGTCTCGAAGGGATTCATTAATTTTATCTAGTTAAGAGAAAATGAAATGTAAATGTTTTAAACATACATCATGAGAGACAAAGACTAAGACGTGGTTCTTAGTTCGGAGTTCATGTGCTGTGGGAGCACTTAAGTATTTGGGGTGTGATGGAAGGTTAAACATTTTTATCTTAAACTAATACTTTTTCTGTCATTCTTTCTTGACACAATCAGAGAGGGATGGGTAGGTGTCATACCAGTCTGCCAGCCCATAAAGTGGAACCGTAAAGAGTTTCCAGCCCCGCTCAGAAAGGGGTTCACTGGCTAGGTGCCACAGTTGACGCTGCTCCTCTGGGCCTGTGCTGTTCTCCACGAGCCACAAAGACAGCGAGACCTTCTTTAATCCACCAGAACATACCCAGAAACGTACCTGTGACAAACAAAACACAGTTAGGTAGTTCTGCGTAAACAGAAACAACTATTATCAGCAGAGATATACTTGCTGTGCGACAATAAACTCTTTGGCTCCCAGGCCATTGCTATATGCATGTAATTTATGTAGTAATAGTATTTGTGGAGGTTTTTTTTTTGTTTTACAATTCTTCATGCTAAGTCTTAAATGGGTATTAAGATGGACCCTCTCCAAATACATTTTGACTGAATAAGACACCCAGAATGTACCCAAAAGCATTTGGGATTTAACAAATATGAACTATAAAACATGAACAGTTTGTGAATGTCCCTACCTGATCTCTTCCCAAACAACTTCCTTGGCATGTTTTGTAATCAAGAAAAAGTTCAGCAATGGCACAGCAAAACATAACCAAACGGTAAAAAACACAATAAAATAAAATGCTGTGGTAGAAAGCTCGCTTCTATGTCTCCCTATATCACGCTGGCGTGCAGTCTTGTAAACAAAACCTCCCCTCTGCTTTGTAACAAAGACTCGTCTTTCTTGAGTTGCTGTGACGCAGTCCCTATGATTATCATAATGACATAGAAATGACTAGAAAACGCAGAGACACCAGCTTCAGGAGCCATTGGAATTATTTTATTTGTTCAAGAATTACGTTCATTCAGAAATATAATTGCGATTCCTATCGTTGGCTGCAGCTTGGATGGTAAAGGTTTTTCAAAATTTAGGGCTGTCAATGTATACCCCCTAATGCATGTGATTAATACAAATAAATTATTGCGTTATCAAATATGAATGAAGATCAATCACATCCAGGTTAATGCTTAACTCATAACAGTCTTAACATAGTCTGAGATCATAATGAGAGGCGGCACATTTTGCTTGAAAACAGAACTTGTGTTTCCCTCTTGTTATGTATTTTTACCTTTTGTAGACTTGTTGTATCTGCACTGCAACCACAACATTTGTGAGATGAGTAAAGCCTAACTTTAGATAAAACAGATTTAACTTGTTGGTATTGCAGCAACAAACGTGGCCCAGTTGGTAGAGCGGCCGTGCCAGCAACTTAAGGGTCCTGGGTCGATCCCTAGCTTCTGCCATCCTAGTCACGTCCGTTGTGTCCTTGAGCAAGACCCTTCACCCTTGGTCCTGATGCGTCGTGGTTAGGGCCTCGCATGGCAGCTCCCGCCATCAGTGTGTGAATGTGTGTGTGAATGGGTGAATGTGGAAATAGTGTCAAAGCACAAGTATAACCCATTCACTCATTTATCATCGGCGCGCATCAAGTTTAAAATACCATCTTTAAAGGCCTACTGAAACCCACTACTACCGACCACGCAGTCTGATAGTTTATATATCAATGATGAAATCTTAACATTGCAACACATGCCAATACGGCCGGGCTAGATTACTAAAGTGCAATTTTAAATTTCCCACGAAATATCCTGCTGAAAACGTCTCGGTATGATGACGCCTGCGCATGACGTCACGGATTGCAGAGGACATTTTGGGACAGCATTGTGGTCAGCTATTAAGTCGTCTGTTTTCATCGCAAAATTCCACAGTATTCTGGACATCTGTGTTGGTGAATCTTTTGCAATTTGTTCAATGAACAATGAAGACAGCAAAGAAGAAAGCTGTAGGCGGGCTGCAGCAACACAAACACGTAGCCAGTGTTTCATTGTTTACATTCCTGAAAGCTGACAGTCAAGCTTTACCATTGGCCTGTGGAGAACTGGGACAACAGAGACTCTTACCAGGAGGACTTTGAGTTGGATAGCAGACGTGGTACCGTGAGTACGCATGAGCTGTGGCTTCCAAACATTTGATCGCTTGCCGGTACGTGCGTGCCGCGATGTGCATGTCACGTACGTAACTTTGGGGACTTTGGGGAAATATATGTGCTGTATGAACTATGGGGAGGTGAACGGTACTTTGGGCTGTGGGATTGAGTTTGTTGTGCTGGTGTTTGAGTTGTATTGGCGGGTTATATGGACGGGTGTGGGGAGGTGTTTGTTATGCGGGATTAATTTGTGGCATATTAAATATAAGCCTGGTTGTGTTGTGGCTAATAGAGTATACATATGTCTTGTGTTTATTTACTGTTTTAGTCATTCCCAGCTGAATATCAGGTCCCACCCGCCTCTCACAGCATCTTCCCTAGCTGAATCGCTTCCACTGCCCTCTAGTCCTTCACTCTCACTTTCCTCATCCACAAATCTTTCATCCTCGCTCAAATTAATGGGGAAATCGTCGCTTTCTCGGTCCGAATCGCTCTCGCTGCTGGTGGCCATGATTGTAAACAATGTGCAGATGTGAGGAGCTCTTCAACCTGTGACGTCACGCTACTTCCGGTACAGGCAAGGCTTTTTTATCAGCGACCAAAAGTTGCGAACTTTATCGTCGATGTTCTCTACTTAATCCTTTCAGCAAAAATATGGCAATATCGCGAAATGATCAAGAATGACACATAGAATGGACCTGCTAACCCCGTTTAAATAAGAAAATCGCATTTCAGTAGGCCTTTAAGATGGTGCCAATAGCATGAATGCTAGCTAACGACAACAAGCAGAGGAGAATGCTACGCTGGCAGTTTACCTGCATCAATGTTGTCAACAAAAGTACCACAGTTAAATGAAACATATGCCTTTGTTAATCAGACAGCTATTGCATGTAAACCACTTAACATCTGTGAAGACCAAGTCCTGCAAAAAAAATGTCATTCACATCACCAGAGCTTGTCCGTCATACGATACTTTGGAGAGGCACAATTACAGTAAGGATGAACCACCTGTACTACACAAACAAGAGCATCAAGTTGCAACTACAGACTGAATGTGAAGTTATTTTGCTCCCTGGAATACGTTGGACATCTGTAAGTAATCACGACGAGCTGTGGTCACATTGTACCAAATATAGAGATAGAGATCAGCATTGTCATCTGAAGAGGTAAACAAACTTTTTTATTTCAACAACTGTTGAAACTAAAGAAGAGTAAATGGTGCAGTATGTTAAGTCGTTTATGAGTGTGTTTACTACATTATTGATTATTAACTGTACGTTGTTCGAAATATTATTGCACAGACTTTCAAAATGTGCACTTAATTCTTACTATGCTTACTGTCACAAAGTTTTGAACAAATCAATGACTCACATTTCAGTAAAACATTTTTAAATAATTAGGACATTCCGACTACCAAATTTCATTTTTATTTAATTATTGGGGAATTTTCTTAGGCAAACTGTATTTATGCAAGCCAATAATAACCTGTGATTAATCATGATTCATCACAGGTCCAGAGTGTGATTAATCTGAATAAAAAAATAATCACTTGACAGCCCTAAAAAAATATTTGGAACAATTAGGCAGCCCAGATCAAATAGTGTATACCCATGTCTGATATAACATCATGACATTACATCAACATAAAAAGTATGTTTTTTTTAGTTGTAAGAAAGTAACATCAAATTCATTAAGTGTAGAGTGTAGCGTTTCAATGTCAAAGTTATTAGTTATTGCAGTAGTAAAATGCAAATTATATTTCATATTTTTCATTGATTACAATTGTAAACTTTTATGGTTAAAACATTGTTTAGGAAAGTAGGAGACAATTCTTTTTTTAATCATTGTTTTTTTTTTACTATCTTGTATTACTAATATATTAGGCTTATTATAGTATGTCATACTAATGAAATACATTTCAATATACATGAAATACATTGAGTGCAATTAGCTTAACTGTTTCACTGTTAGATTTTCTTATTAATAGCATTTCTAGTTTTTAAATAACTTTCCTTCGAAATTGTCACACCGCGGTGAGGGATGATGGGTTTTTTCTGTCTTGTGAATTGCATGTTTTAGTTTGAAAAGTAACTCTCCTCTGCAGCTGTGGTTGACTAGATATTTACCTTTTTGTAAAGCAGGGGGGTCAAACGTATGGCCCGAAGGCTGGATCAGAGATGAGTTTGCTAAGTATAAAAATTTACCTGAAATTTTTGAATGAAAGAAACAGCTCTTCTAAATGTGTCCACTAGATGTCGCAATAGCAATTCTTTGTATCTTTGTAGATGATGCTACATATGTCAGTCGAGGAAAATGATCAAACTACATAAATAAAATACTGTAATTTGATTTTGATATAATTTTTTTTTATCTTCGTGGATTGAAAATTAAAGGCCTACTGAAATACAATGTTCTTATTTAAAGGCCTACTGAAACCCACTACTACCGACCACGCAGTCTGATAGTTTATATATCAATGATGAAATCTTAACATTATAACACATGCCAATACGGCCGGGTTAACTTATAAAGTGACATTTTAAATTTGCCGCTAAACTTCCGGTTCGAAACGCCTCTGAGGATGCCGTATGCGCGTGACGTAACCCGGGGAACACGGATATGCCTTCCACATTGAAGCCAATACGAAAAAGCTCTGTTTTCATTTCATAATTCCACAGTATTCTGGACATCTGTGTTCGTGAATCTGTTGCAATCATGTTCATTGCATTATGGAGAAGGAAGCTGAGCAAGCAAAGAAGAAAGTTGTCGGTGCGAAATGGACGTATTTTTCGAACGTAGTCAGCAACAACAGTACACAGCCGGCGCTTCTTTGTTTACATTCCCGGAAGATGCAGTCAAGATGGAAGAACTCGGATAACAGAGACTCTAACCAGGAGGACTTTTGACTTCGATACACAGACGCCTGTAGAGAACTTGGACAACACAGACTCTTACCAGGATTACTTTGATTTGGATGACAAAGACGCAGACGTGCTACTGTGAGTATGCAGCTTTGGCTTCTAAACATTTGATCGCTTGACCGTATGTGCGCAACTTTTTTTTGCGTATGTACGTAACTTTTTTAAAATATATAAGCTTTATGAACCTTGGGTTAGGTGAACGGTCTTTTGGGCTGAGTGATTGTGTGTGTTGATCAGGTGTTTGAATTGTATTGGCGTGTTCTATGGAGCTAGGAGCTAGCATAGGAGCTAGGAGCTAGCATAACAAACACGCAGGTGTTTTTATGCAGGATTAATTTGTGGCATATTAAATATAAGCCTGGTTGTGTTGTGGCTAATAGAGTATATATATGTCTTGTGTTTATTTACTGTTGTAGTCATTCCCAGCTGAATATCAGGTACCGTGCGTATGCAGCCTTGGCTGCTAAACATATGATCGCTTGACCGTATGTGCGCGTCACGTACGTAACTTTTTAAAAATATATAAGCTTTATGAACCTTGGGTTAGGTGAACGGTCTTTTGGGCTGAGTGATTGTGTGTGTTGATCAGGTGTTTGAATTGTATTGGCGTGTTCTATGGAGCTAGGAGCTAGCAGAGGAGCTAGGAGCTAGCGTAACAAACACACAGGTGTTTTTATGCAGGATTAATTTGTGGCATATTAAATATAAGCCTGGTTGTGTTGTGGCTAATAGAGTATATATATGTCTTGTGTTTATTTACTGTTGTAGTCATTCCCAGCTGAATATCAGGTACCGTGAGTATGCAGCCTTGGCTGCTAAACATTTGATAGCTTGACCGTATGTGCGCGTCACGTACGTAACTTTTTAAAAATATATAAGCTTTATGAACCTTGGGTTAGGTGAACGGTCTTTTGGGCTGAGTGATTGTGTGTGTTGATCAGGTGTTTGAATTGTATTGGCGTGTTCTATGGAGCTAGGAGCTAGCAGAGGAGCTAGGAGCTAGCATAACAAACACGCAGGTGTTTTTATGCAGGATTAATTTGTGGCATATTAAATATAAGCCTGGTTGTGTTGTGGCTAATAGAGTATATATATGTCTTGTGTTTATTTACTGTTGTAGTCATTCCCAGCTGAATATCAGGTCACCCCCGGCTCTCACAGCATCTTCCCTATCTGAATAGCTTCAACTCCCCACTAGTCCTTCACTTGCACTTTACTCATCCACAAATCTTTCATCCTCGCTCAAATTAATGGGGAAATTGTCGCTTTCTCGGTCCGAATCTCTCTCACTTCATGCGGCAATCATTGTAAACAATAGGGAACTTTGCGTATATGTTCAACTGACTACGTCACGCTACTTCCGGTAGGGGCAAGCCTTTTTTTTATCAGATACCAAAAGTTGCAATCTTTATCGTCGTTGTTCTATACTAAATCCTTTCAGCAAAAATATGGCAATATCGCGAAATGATCAAGTATGACACATAGAATAGATCTGCTATCCCCGTTTAAATAAAAACAATTAATTTCAGTAGGCCTTTAAACGGGGATAGCAGGTCCATTCTATGTGTCATACTAGATCATTTCGCGATATTGCCATATTTTTGCTGAAAGGATTTAGTAGAGAACATCGACGATAAAGTTTGCAACTTTTGGTCGCTGATAAAAAAGCCGTGCCTGTACCGGAAGTAGCGTGACGTCACAGGTTGTGGAGTGCCTCACATCTGCACATTGTTTACAATCATTCCCACCAGCAGCGAGAGTGATTCGGACCGAGAAAGCAACGATTACCCCATTAATTTGAGCGAGGATGAAAGATTTGTGGATGAGGAAAGTGAGTGTGAAGGTTTAGAGTGCAGTGCAGGACGCCAGGATGTATCTTTTTTCGCTCTGACCGTAACTTCGGTACAAGGGCTCATTGGATTCCACACTTTCTCCTTTTTCTATTGTGGATCACGAATTTGTATTTTAAACCACATCGGATACTATATCCTCTTGAAAATGAGAGTCGAGAATGCAAAATGGACATTCACAGTGACTTTTATCTCCACGACAATACATCGGCGAAGCTCTTTAGCTTCGGAGCTAACGTGATAGCATCGTGCTTAACTGCGGATAGAAACAGAAGAAACATGCCCCTGACTGGAAGGATAGACCGAAGATCAACAATACTACTATTACTTCTACTCTCAGGAGACACTGAACTAAACCCTGGACCTGTAACCACACGGTTAATGCTGTCCCGCCTGGCGAAGCCTAGCAATGCTGTTGCTAACAACGCCATTGAAGCTAACTTAGCTACGGGACCTCGACAGAGCTATGCTAAAAACTTTAGCTCTCCACCTACGCCAGCCCTCATCTGCTCATCACCACCCATGCTCACCTGCGTTCCAGCGATCGACGGCGCGACGGAGGACTTCACCACAATCATCGGTGCGGTCGGCGGCCCGGAGATGGAGGAAGTCAACCCAGACACCGGTGAGGACAGCGGCGCTGTAGCTAGTCGCTAATACACCGATCCCACCTATAGCTTTCTTCTTTGCTGTCTTGCTGTCATTTATTTATTTATTTTCATTGTTTTCTTTTCTTTTCTTTTCTACTCTGCTCCCAACCCGGGGTGGACCGCTAGCCTGTGCATCGGATGGGGACATCTCTACGCTGCTGACCCGTCTCTGCTCGGGATGGTTCCTGCTGGCCCCACTATGGACTGGACTTTCGCTGATGTGTTGGACTTTCACAATATTATGTCAGACCCACTCGACATCCATTGCTTTCGGTCTCCCCTAGAGGGGGGGGGGGGGGTTTACCCACATATGCGGTCCTCTCCAAGGTTTCTAATAGTCATTCACATTGACGTCCCACTGGGGTGAGTTTTCCTTGCCCGTATGTGGGCTCTGTACCGAGGATGTCGTTGTGGCTTGTACAGCCCTTTAAGACACCTGTGATTTAGGGCTACATAAATAAACATTGATTGATTGATTGATTGAATTACGGTTGCTTTATTTCTGCATTACAAGCATAAATGTGACGATCTGTCACTTCATTTCTGTTTGTGCTTCTTTTTTTTGTAGTTACTTCACATCAGTGGTCTTATTTTGTTTCCATTTCCTGCTTGTCCCGTTGAGCGCTCTGTTGTTTCCTCACCTGCTGTTGATTGGCAGCCGGTCCACACCTGCTGCCAACCAGCATGTTTCTATTTATGCCTGTCTCGAGCACTGAGGAGTGCTCGAAAATTGACTTATGTTGGTTACTGTTACAGGCAAGACTGCTTTCTCCTTCTGTTTAATGAGATTAAAACTCATCTTACCTGCTCTCCGTTCTCCTGGTTCCTGCATCTTGGGGTCACTAAAACTGCAGCCATGCGAGTTCCTAACAATAAAGTCTGCTCTCCTGTGCTTGGGGCCCCTCCTTTTCAAAAGCTGACCAATCCCAGCTCTGCGGTCCACGTTGTTGCCGATGCAAACCTAAGATTTTTAGGCGGTGCACGCAAGGTTTGTGGGATGGTACGCAGGGGGAGGGGGCACGACGGCGTCTCTTACGCAAGTTACGTGACGCAAGCGTATACACCAGGCTTAAGTGTCTTATATCCTCGCTTGAGGGTGCATAGACTTTTGACAAAATACTCCATGGAGAGGTTGTAATCCAGGTGTTGGTTTTACTCACCTTGTTGAGGAATAAAGACAACGAGGCTTAGATTACAACCTCGTAAAACCAAGGCTTAGACTACAAGCTCTCCATGGAGTATTTCAGCAAATTCCTGTGCACCCTCCAACAGGCTAGCGATGATATAAGACACTTGGGTCATTTTTTTTATATGGTGCCTTTTGCGTCCCCAGTATAAATCATGTCATATTTTCTCAAAATATTTACAATTGCTCATTCCATTAGTTTCTTTGTGTATGGTAAATTGTTGTCTATCATAAATACAGTGATATGGGCTTCAAACATTAGAATATATATTTTTTAAAGCTTTTGTTAAAGTTCTATTATGCGATTTTGCCATGTCCCTGGTGCTGTTTATTCAACTTTAATCTAGAAAATAACAAATAAAAACATATATTTTTAATTTTTTTTTGTTATGATATAATTATCATAGACAAGCTCTCTTTAGTCATATGGTGTATATTATCAAAATCGTAAAAAGAATTACAAAAAAATAAGGTTCTATGTCTGTCCCTGTGGTCGCTGTCCACTCTGTTAAGTTGCGTTACTGTCCCTTTAAGAAAACAACCACATTTGTCAGTGACATCATTCTCATCAGGTAACATCACACCAGTGGCGGGAAACTCAACTCTGGTAAGCTGTGTGGTTTTTTAGCTCTCTTACTATCTGATGTTGATGTTTTTATGAAGTGAATTTAATGTGGTTGAACATAACGTGTCCACTCTGTTAGGCCTAAATAATAAGGAGATCAATCAAATTGAAATTTTTCAAAACATGTTTGTGTGAAATTATAGATTTCTTATCAATTATTCAAGTCCATGCTAGCTGTTATGTTAACACAGGCAGGCTGAAGGCTAACTTTAGCTCAAAATGTCCACCGTGTTAGTGTCCACCGTGTTAGCCTCATTCAACTAACACGGTGGACATCAACCTAACAGAGTGGACATGTATATAGTAATGTTGACTTATCACAATGTATATGTAGTGCTATTATGCATTCAACAGCAGTTTCTTTCATAATTCTTGGTTAATCATCACTGCTGTTGCAAAATATCATATACAGCAAATACATATGTCCTTAACAGAGTGGACATATCCCGTGTGTCACCTCTCATTAATATAGCTAAATATACTATGATTTAGGTGCCTGAGTTCGACCAATATGTTTTTCAGCAAGTTACATATGTCATGTATACAATAGAACATAAAAATATTGGTAAATCAACTATTTATTTTTTACAAGTTATGAAGTCCAAATGGCACCCTATAAAAAAAACGACCCACTTACTATACACAAGTGGCTAGCCACATAGAAATACACGGTTAGGTCCAGAAGTGTGTATTTCCACTACTTTGACATGCACTGTAACTGTATGTGACTAAAGACAGGAGGGTGAATACAGATCTGATAATTACACAACAAGAAACAGGTGGTGAAGACACGGGGGAAGGAGCAGATTGTCTTACACAGGAGAGTATGACAAATGAAACCAGGTGAAACTAATGAGATGACAAGTAACATGAGACCGACAAAGGTTAAGCCCTCAACCTAAAAAAAAGTAAATGCATTATATTCAGCATTATTCCTTTTCCTATCTGGTTTAGGTTAATGAGCGAGCTTATAAAGTCTTAGCTAACGTTGAGCCTGGTTGTGAGAAAGACTTGACGGCCTCTGAATATGATAAACACAACATTAGCCCATAAACACAATGCCAGTCAATAGCAAATCTTAAGTATGAAAGAGACTTTTACTTCAAATAATACAAAATATAAGTTAGTGGTTTGACTGCCGTGTCTCCTTTTGACTGAAAATAAGTTTTGTATATTTCTGTAAGAAGAATTGGGTGAAATAGACTGTTTCCAAAAGACATGCCTCTCTGGTTCTCTGTTCTTAAGAAAGATCCATCCATCCATCCATCCATTTTCTACCGCTTGTCCCTTTTGGGCTCGCGGGGGGTGCTTTAGCCTATCTCAGCTGCATTCGGGCGGAAGGCGGGGTACACCCTGGACAAGACGCCACCTCATCGCAGGGCCAACACAGATAAACAGACAACATTCACACTCACATTCACACACTAGGGCCAATTTAGTGTTGCCAATCAACCTATCCCCAGGTGCATGTCTTTGGCGGTGGGAGGAAGCCGGAGTACCCGGAGGGAACCCACGCAGTCACGGGGAGAACATGCAAACTCCACACAGAAAGATCCCGAGCCCGGGATTGAACTCAGGACTACTCAGGACCTTCGTATTGTGAGGCACATGCACTAAACCTTGTGCCACCGTGCTGCCCCTTAAGAAAGATATACAGTATAAATATTATAGAATTGAACAATTAAAGAGACATGCTGTGTATTGTATTTTGTTTTACCCTCCATGTTCAGTATCAAGGAGAAAATATACACACATTTGTTTTAAAAAGGTGTGTAAGTAGAACTTAAAAGGGCCCCTCTAATGCTGACAACAATGGCATTTACTTCACAATTCTGGACCTAGAAATTATGTCCAGAGGTGAAATTTGCCCAAAAGAGAGACCATAGTGATATTAGGCTTATTTTCTAACAAGTTTTAACACATTTTTGAATGCCCACCTTTAGCTCAAAATGGGGGCAGGCCTGCATCAGCCTTCTGACATCACCTACTGAAGACTACAGGCAATTTCATATTGCATAGTATGTGTTTTGGTAAATTCTTCATCCTGAACCAAGTAATCTTCACACAGAATTTGAAGGTAATAGCAAATATGTCTGTCAGATGCATTGTTGCAGGTTGTAGCATTACAACTAAAGAAGAAGTCAGCCTGCATGCACTTCTAATTGATGGGAGTATTAAGAAAGTATGGATCTCTCCTGTCAAATTTACTTATGCAAAATGGGACAGACCCACCACGAGGAGTGTAATTTGCAGCAATCCTTTTAAGGTTTCTGACTTCGAGGAAAAATTATTTTGGTCAGAGTTTAGCTGAAAAGCCAAATGCGGCCCCAAAAATCAGGAGCACTGTCGAGGGGAGAAAGACTGAGTCAGAGCCTGTGGAAAACGGAGAAAAAAAAGGAGACTCAGCACTCAAAAAAAAAAAGTAAGTTGCAGGTATTCTATTTTGCATCCTCTTCTACTGATGTTTTTCTCAAGATACTTTAGGAAATGTTGAAAGGTGTTCTGCAGCTGCCCCTGCTCTGCTTCTGGCTTCAGTACAGTTGAAGTCTGCAATTGGGTGGGTTTCGGCGTTCTTCTTTTGACGTGAAATTCAAATGCAAAATCTCCAACTCAGAACTTGAATTAGAGTCATCTTGCAAAGAAGCCATATTTGTCCCAACTAGGGTTGTACGGTATACCGGTATTGGTATAGTACCGCGATACTAATGAATCTAATTCGGTAGTATACCGCCTCTAAAACGTACAGATCTTTTTTAGTTTTTTTTCAAATTTAGGAACTCAGGAAATACGTCCGTGGACACATGAGGACTTTGAATATGACCAATGTATGATCCTCTAACTACTTGGTATCGGATTGATACCTACATTTGTGGTATCATCCAAAACTAATGTAAAACATCCAAACAACAGAAGAATAAGTGATTATTACATTTTAACAGAAGTGTAGATAGAACATGTTAAGAGAGAAAGTAAGCAGATATTAACAGTAAATGAACAAGTAGATTAATAATCCATTTTACAGCTTGTCCCTCATAATTTAGACAAAATAATAGAATGAGAAATGACACAATATGTTACTGCATGCATCAGCAGACTAATTAGGAGTCTTTGTTTGTTTACTTATTACTAAAAGACAAGTTGTCTTGTATGTTCACTATTTTATTTAAGGACAAACTTGCAATAATACACTTATCTTAAATGTACCGTAAGATTTTTTGTTAAAATAAAGCCAATAACGCAGTTTTTTGTGGTCCCCTATATTTAGAAAAGTATCGAAAAGTACCGAAAAGTATCGAAATATATTTTGGTACCGGTACCAAAATATTGGTATCAGGACAACACTGGTCCCAACTAGTGTACAATTCAATAACACATTACATTTCTAGACCTTTTTATACTTCCTTTTTGCTCATAATGTTAACCATATCAGTGTTTAAGTAATCATGGTTCAGGGCGACAAAAACATAATAGTTGTACATGTCGTTGTCTACACTGTCTGCGAGAAAATGGGCTCCAGTTCTGTAGATGACAACACACCAAGAGGGGGCAGCATATCGAGTATGGCGATGGAAAGAGAGCGTTACAACTCATTGATATTATGGAAAATGACTGCCCGATTCATTTTCAGGAGTAAAAGATACAGAGAATTTGTTTGTGAAATTTCGGTCATATGGTCGCTATGGCGTCATTTTAAGAACACATTTGCTGCTATGAATAAGGCCAAATGTATTCTTTAAACTAGCCAAATCAGGGTGGCCCTTAGAGAGATCAAAAAGCAGCGATCACCTTTTTAATCATTCTGAGATCAATAGAAGTCAGCTAGAAGGGTCATTGTGTTGTTATGCATCAGTACCACTCCTCCAGGTTTCTCTGCAAATTAATCTAATTTTGTTGTTCACTGAAAGGACATGGTCAGAGTAATCTGGCACAAAAACATACAGGGTGTCAAACAAATTATACTGTAAGAAGAAGAAAATAAGCTATATAGCTTGTCAGCAAGCAGATGTGAGGCCGTGTCCCTCAGCAACAATTTATTAAATCTAAGAACATCCTTCTTGTTTCGCCGTTTTAGTGTAACTAATGCTGGCTTAAGTCTAATAAGTATGACACATGTAGAGGCAGCATGAGGCAAACCTTTAAGCCTAGCACTTATTGTCCTTTGCAGCTTATCATCCTTCGTGAGACCGCATGGTGACCATTGGAAATGCAAGATAGCAGGCAGTGCACAATGGGCATGACATGAAGTGAGCTGTGCTAATACCCAAAACAAATATGTAATCAATGTAGTTGTTCAAGAGCGCACAGGCTAGGCTCAACAGCATCAATTCAGTGGTGTGAAAAAAGGATTTAGTGTTTTCATCTGGAATCATGGTTATTCTTTGGCTGGGTGCGGAGAAAAAGCACATTGTCCACAAATACCACGCGCGTCTTATCCACTCTGAAAGGGTGTTGAGATTTTCTCAACCATTTGTTTACTTTCTGATTTTATTACTCATTTTCATCAAACTTCAATTTCCTTGAAGCTCTATTTTGGCTGCGCTTTGCACTCCATCGCCCTGCACTGCCTTAAGTATGCCAAGTACACATGCAAGAATGTAGTAGTTGATCACAGCAAAATAAACACAACTTGGCCGCAGGTTACTGTATATTGTCACTAATTGAGAGTTCATCAAAGCTCAACAACGTGCTATGATAATTAACTTGCGACGGTAGCATCTTGTCCTGGCAAGAGTATGCAGTAAATCCATTTCAAGAACAGCTCTGCCTTCGCCTATCAATGTCTGCTCATGGTCTACATCTGACTGTCCTTCCCCTTTCAGACAAAACGATAGACAGACATTTATTCATGTCTGTGAACCCTCTCTGCACCAATCCCGACAAGACAAGTATCTCTCACGATTCTCCTCTTGCAGACCTCTTCATCGGCACTGACCCCATCACTATGCTCACTTCATGCAGCATAGAATGTAATCGCCTCCAAATAACACTATCTTCTTACCTTTGCGGGATGAATACAAAATAAAAACCCTCAACAAAAAGTGCTTAAGTCATAAAGAAGAAAAGATCAATCCTCCAAAAGTAAATTTTAATCAATCAATCAATGTTTACTTATATAGCCCTAAATCACGAGTGTCTCAAAGGGCTGTACATGTCAAACTACTTCCTTAACGTAAATGACCGCCATAACCACAACACCAGGGGGTGCTCCACTAACCACGTTAAACCCAGATTCCGAACTAACAAAGGTCTTAACTCATTCTCTTTCTATGCCACATCAATGTGGAATGCGCTCCCAACAGGTATAAAAGAAAGGGCATCTATATCCTCCTTCAAAACCGCAATAAAAGTTCACCTCCAGGCAGCTACAACCCTAAACTAACACCCTCCCCGGATTGCTAATAATCAAATGTAAACAATCAAATGCAGATACTTTTTCTTTTTCTTATGCCTTCTGATCTCTCTCTCTCTCTCTCTCTCTCTCTCTCTCTCTCTCTCTCTCTCTCTCTCTCTCTCTCTCTCTCTCTCTCTCTCTCTCTCTCTATGTCCACTACTTGATGTCCATATCCCCCCCCCCCTCCACACCCCTGATTGTAAATAATGTAAATAATTCAATGTGATTATCTTATGTGATGACTGTATTATGATGATAGTATATATGATAGTATATATCTGTATCATGAATCAATTTAAGTGGACCCCGACTTAAACAAGTTGAAAAACTTATTCGGGTGTTACCATTTAGCAGAGGTGGGACCAAGTCATTGCTTTGCAAGTCACAAGTAAGTCTCAAGTCTTTGCCCTCAAGTCTCGAGTCAAGTCCCGAGTCAAGACAGGCAAGTCCCGAGTCAAGTCCAAAGTCAAGACTGGAAAGTCTCAAGTCAAGTCCCAAGTCCTGCATTTTGAGTTTCGAGTCCTTTCAAGTCCTTTTAACCACAGACTAATATATTTACACAGATTGTGTATGCTTTTAAAACGCTGTATTTATTTATTAAAACAAGTGCATTTGAAATTGCAGGAAAAAAAATAGTGCTGACATTGCACTTCATAATAGCACTATTAACCAGTTATTTTAAACATTTAACTCATTCCTTTACAGAATAAACCCATTTGAAAAAACAAGTGCAACTGTACTTATTTGTACAAAAGTGTTAACATTGTATTTCCATGGCATATTGCATTGTAACTAGTTCCACAGCAGTTTCTATCCTGTTCTTATCTTATCTCATTGATCTCATCTCATACGGTATGTGTGTTTATGTGTGCGTACACATGAAAAACATAACAAATACGTGAACAAAATAATGAACAGAGTTGTATTTTTTAGATGTCAGGGCCCTATGCAATATGTACATATATTTTTAATAAAGTATACATTTTAACTGACCTTTATTTTACTATGTTTGTCTTTTTGTAGGTGGCTAAAATATGCGGTGCTGCTGACCGCCGTCTAACGTTACGTTACTGTGTGCGATACATTGACTAACGCAACGTTACCTTTAGGTACCTCATGCAACCCTGCTTAAAAAAATCACTTGAGAAAAAGTATGAATAAGGTAGCGAACTGCAGTGGATGCAACATATTGCCGTGTTGGCAATGACGTTATAACCATAGACATCTTATAACTAGACGCATCGTTGGCAATTTGGCTGCCATCTTGAAGTGGTGATGAAGAGCCGGCGAGCAGCCTAAACTGACAGTTGACAGGTAGAAAACAAAGATGCCGGGCTGGTGTTCAGCGTTTTCCTACTCAAATGAGCGGACTGTTGAAAATAGGAATCGGGGGATTACTTTTCACAAGTAAGATTTAACATTAATGTACTATTGGTTGTATTTTATGAAAATAATATTACCACAGAGTTGAGAAGGAGCAAATATCTTCAATATTTGTATGTGAAAATCACAAATAAATCTTCTGGGGGAGGATGACCCCCCTACAGGGGTTTGGTTTACAAACTTTCATCCCCACCTAAAACAAAATTCACCAGCCGCCCCTGATTATGATGCATTCTCATTTTAGGCAAAATATAAGACAATACTTTCTTAACAGTATAATTGTAACCAGGAATAAGTCTTCAAGTAACAATATTCAAATACTAACATTGTTGGGTAAGACAGCATTTGGTTTTATTCTAAATCCAGTGAAACAGATTGGTGGTTTTAGCTGATATAAAGACTTTCAGGTGTTTATTTATGTTTAAGTATTTGGCAGACGCTTTTATCCAAAGCGACATACATAAAAAATACATATATAACAATCACTGTAAACATGATCATTTAAGGGAAGAATGTAATAGAAAATATCAATACAAAGTGTCAAGACAGAATAAACTCTCTGCTGCTGCAGCAACAGAGATACAGTCTATAAGATATATAGATATCTAATGTATTCATACATTGTTTATGTAGGATATACGCATGTTTATGTAACCTAATCATATTGTTTCTTCAATTTAAAAATAGCTGACCGTTTTTTCCCCCTTCTCTGGGATTATATTCCCAGTTTTGATCTCGGACGTCTGTTTAAGAATATTATATTACTGTTAAGCAATCTATGAATAATAAAACACGCCAAAACATGTGTCCTTTATCATAGCTACACGTATGACAAAAAAAGCGCGTGAAAATCAGTGGTATTCAGTGAGGTAAGATGAATTAAATGCGCTGACAGTTCATTGCTCCTGCCAAATGAATTGCACTAGTGGAGCGGATCACCACTCCAAGATGGCGGCCCCGCGTCTCGTCTGCGCCTGTAGGCAGTAGCGCTCCATGCTGCGTCTACTTATAAGATGTCTATGGTTATAACGTTAGCAGTGAGTTTACAGACTCACTGATTTAACTACACAGCAAATAAAAGTCACGTTACTTAGCCAATAAACGTTAGCTTACATTCAAAACTTACCCTTCTTTGTGCAACTTCAAATGTCGAACGAAGTTGGAAGTAGTTACGTCTCCGTCTGTAATATTCGAACCGCGTGATTTGCATAGGGCAATTCGTTTTTTGTTGACCGAGTCGTAGTTTTAATACCCGAACGAAATTAACTTTGGCATAATTGTTTGTCACTGCCGCATTGTTTGACAATTCTTCTTCATTGGTTGTCCTGCAATTTGATTGGATGAGAGCTGTGGGATGAAAACAACGTAGATCTAATTTGATTGGCTGTTGTAGTGAGAGCACACCAGCTGACAGGAACAACACGCTGATAGACACAGACGAAGAAAAGGAAAAATACGGAGCGGCGCGCTCCCAAATAACTTTTTAATCTTTGGGTTTTGGGGAAAGTAGCAAGTCATGTCAAGTCAAAAGGCTCAAGTCCAAGTGAAGTCACAAGTCATTGATGTTAAAGTCTAAGTCGAGTTGCAAGTCTCTTTACATTTTGTCAAGTCGAGTCCAAAATCATCAAATTCATGACTCGAGTCTGACTCGAGTCCAAGTCATGTGACTCGAGTCCACACCTCTGCCATTTAGTGGTCAATTGTACGGAATATGTACTTCACTGTGCAACCTACTAATAAAAGCCTCAATCAATCAATCAATCCAAATCCTCGGTATCAATAGCTATGCGCTCATCTGAAGTTGACAACATTTTACTCTTTCCTACACTTATCTTCAGGCCCCATCGCCATACTTGCCAACCTTGAGACCTCAGAATTAGGGAGATATTCAAAAGGCCCACTGGGGGTCATATATATGTGTGTATATATATATATATATATATATATATATATATATATATATATATATATATATAAAATGTAATCTTAAAATACGGGACGACTCTGGACGGGTGGCAACCCTATACACTCACCTTTCACTATTTGAGTAGCCCTTGTTCTGCCATTTGCGTACTGGCGAGCGATCTCTGAATCCGGGAACATATCCTTCACAGATTTGTTGACAACATCCGCAAATGAGAACGGGATGTTGCTTGTGGCTATCAGCATACCCATATTTGTCTCGGCATAGGTTACACCCTCGGGTCTCCATTTAGCAAGGTGGCCCATAATACTGGGCTGTGACCGGTGCTGCGTTGCCGCAGCCTTGTGCTTCTCTGACCGTTCATGAGTGACTATATCCGTTTGGCCACCATGTTCAATGGAGAAGTCTGATATACAAAATTTGCAGGCAGCATACCCCTTCCCCTTCGAGCTGTAATAAATGAACTGAAATTATTTTTTCCAATCATTTTGGAACTTGCAAACGTACTTCTTCTTCTTACTCGTCGTCGCCATGTCTCTTCTTCTGCTTCGTCTTCTTCTTCTTCTGTTCTGATTGCCGCGCTTTACTTCGAGGTGTAACTGTTATTATTATCCGGCCGGAAACGGCGCCCAGTGAAGGATGGTGTAGCAATATTGTTGTCCAGGTGGAAATCGGGAGAAATTCGTGAGAATGGTGGCCCCGGGAGATTTTCGGGAGGGGCACTGAAATTCGGGACTCTCCCGGGAAAATCGGGAGGGTTGGCAAGTATGCCCATCGCCTGCATGCCTGTGCCAACTCCTCAGTAACTGCCCGCAGCTACTCAAAGCTACCCGCAATAAGCGTGGTGTCATCCACGTATACCTCATCTCCGTTACTAAATCCTCTTTAAGTTCAAATTCATTACTCGCACTATCCAGCTCTACCATCACAAACTCAAAGTATACATTTGAACAGTGAAGGGGACATGGAACAAACCTGCATTACTCCCACCCCCACAGGGAACCACTCAGTGAAGTCTATTGTGATGGAGAACTGTGTTTTGTCAAAGCAGTCCTTGATAATTTGCACATTTTTTCTCTCTATACCTTCATGCTTCCAACATTCTCCACAGTGCTTTCCTCCATATTGTATTGAATGCTGCTTCAAAGACAAGAAAGTTGAAGTGGAGTTCTATTCCTTTTTCTCTTGCTTTCTCCAGCATTTGTCTGACAGCCACTATGAATCCGAATGATCTCTTAATCATTATTTTCTCTATTCTTTCATTCTCAGTTCTTCATTCTTTCCACTATGATTTTAATGTTAAAGGTAAAGTACCACTGATAGTCACACACACACATAGGTGTGGTGAAATTACCCTCTGAATTTGACCCAACCCCTTGTTCCACCCCCTGGGAGGTGAGGGGAGCAGTGAGCAGCAGCGGTGGCCGCGCTCGGGAGTCATTTTGGCGATTTAACCTCCAATTCCAACCCTTGATGCTGAGTGCCAAGCAGGGAGGTAATGGGTCCCATTTTTATAGTCTTTGGTATGAGTCGGCCGGGGTTTGAACTCACAACCTATCGATCTCAGGGCGGACACTCTAACCACAAGGCCACTGAGCAGGTTTTTGCAGAAGACTTTGCCAGGGATAGAGCGCAAAGTTATCGCTCTGTAGTTTTTGGGGTCGATTGGGTCTCCCTTCTTGTATACTGGTGGTACTACCATTTTGGCCCATTCGGTTGGTGTCACCTCTTCTCATCAAGACCTTGTTAATGATGGCACGCACTATTGTAATCATAATATATCCATCCATTTTCTACCGCTTGTCCCTTTCGGGGTCGTGGGGGGTGCTGGAGCCTATCTCAGCTGCATTCGGGCAGTAGGCTGGACAAGTCGCCACTTCATCACAGGGCCAACACAGATAGACAACATTCACACTCACATTCACACACTAGGGCCAATTTAGTGTTGCCAATCAACCTATCCCCAGGTGCATGTCTTTGGAGGTGGGAGGAAGCCGGAGTACCCGGAGGGAACCCACGCAGTCACGGGGAGAACATGCAAACTCCACACAGAAAGATCCCGAGCCCAGGATCGATCGAACCCAGGACCTTCGTATAATAATAATAATGCAAGTAATCCTATAAACTTATTTTTTATTACTGCAATTGGAAGGTCAACCACTTATAACTATCCTAAATAAGTAAAATAACAAAAATAAAACAGACTCTCAAATCTTTGTTTGCAAAAATTGCACTTCAATAACTATTGAACATATTGAAGTACATTTTAGGCAGCACGGTGGGTAGTTAGTGCGTGTGCCTCACAATAAGAAGGCCCTGGGTTCGATCCCCGGGCTCGGGGCCTTTCTGTGTGGAGTTTGCATGTTCTCCCCATTACTGCGTGGGTTCCCTACGGGTACCCCGGCTTCCTCCCACCGTCAAAGACATGCACCTGGGGATAGGTTCATTGGCAACACTAAATTGGCCCTAGTGAGTGAATGTGAGTGTGAATGTTGTCTGTCTATCTGTGTTGGCCCTGTGACTAGGTGGAGATTTGTCCAGGGTATACCCTGCCTTCCGCTCGAGTGCAGCTGGGATAGGCTCCAGCACCCCCCCTTGCCTCCGAGAGGGAGAAGCGGTAGAAAATGGATGCATGGATGGATGAAGTTCAATTTTTCCTCAAGTTGGAAAACTTTTTTTTTTTTTGTTGCCTTCATTTTCCAACAATTTTGGCTATTTCGTCCATGTTGATGTGCTCATCTTGCTCATTTGGTTTGAAGCTGAAATATTCCCACGCTGGGATATTTGGCATGGCAATCATCCCTTTTCCCTTTTAATTTTTGTTACTTTGCAGTGCTTTTCACTAGCGAGGAGAGACTCGAGAGGCTCTATCCATGCCTTCTGTGTGTGTGTAAGCTAGCAGTCTGGACTCGGCCCACAATTGCTGATGGCCGACAAGAGGGTTTTATTTATTTATTTATTGCTCAGGTGCTGAGAGCGATGTACAGTGAACCCTCTTGCACCTTGTTTAAAAATGAGAGAGACACACACACGTACATCACAATGTATTAATGTTATAAAGTTATTTTATTTTTCTTTTGTTGGATCAATTGATATTTTTTCAATATTTGCTGAGCCCTAACCGCTTCTCAAACCAATCCAACAGAAGTCGTTTCTGCCATACGACTACGAATACTTGTGTTAAAAATAAGGCTTCCGTGTGTACCTTTATTTGTGTTGTAGCCTCTTCTTTTTCGAAGGCGGGTTTTAGGGAAAAAAGCCTTGGAGATCTGGAAATCCAATCTTACCTGCTTCCCAATTGCTTCCTATGCTCCACTGACAACTTTCAACACATGCGATCAGCCCAGATTCAATAGTGAATCGTTCGACTTGGAATGTAAAAAGGACCTTAATCCACACGCTGTATGCGAAATTTACTGTATAGAATACCTCTGCTCCATAATTGCTTAGACATCAGCTTTATACAATTCTTCACCAGCCGGGCATTGCCTTTGAATTGGGGATTAGGGTTGGTGGATGTGTTGTTGTCCCACAGATAACAGCATTAAATTAAACACATGCACATATATTGTCTCAGTTCTCAACAGAGAATTCCTTAGGAAAAACACTTAATGCTCACCGTGCATGGGGAGTTTCTTAATGGCGGCGGAAAGAGAGGACTCCTTAGTGATGCTGAACGACCTTGGCCTTTCCCTTCCACACTGAGTGTTGCACCTTGTCAAAAAGAAATAAACATCATTAATAAACCCAAAAAACAATTTTGACAACACTATAACCCTAACCATTGTGCAAGCTTTGACACTTAACATACTTACAAATTACTGAATGTCAAAACAAAAACATAGATTTAAATAAATAATATGTATCCCGGTACTACACTGATTGAAAAACTTAAACTTGTAATTGTTATGTTCTCGAGTTCCCCAGAGTAAATAGAGTAAGTTGATAACAAAAACACTCCTCAGCAAAACCAAGTGCTCATCAACGGATGCATTTAAGTCGAGGGAGTGAGAATCGTGCCGAACGCTGGATAACTTACTTTCAGTGGGACTATAAAAAAAGAACTTCTGACAATATCAGAGTTCTTGGTTATCTCACACTATTGGACATGAATGCTCAATACAAGCTATTAATGTCTTCATCTTACAACCTTTTCCCTTTATGTCCTCTTTAGTGAGGTATCTAAACACAGCATAAGCAGTAGTTGGGTGAAGCTCTATACGCACCTTTTTCATTTTGAAAACACCGTTATGTACATAACTTTTCTGGGGTACCAATCAAAGAAGGAGTCTGGGATAACCAGAAAATCTGACAAAATATGCACCGCAAAAGGTCGTAAAACATTTCTGTTGTATTCTATAATTTAAATTTGAAGAGAGGCTCACTGTACCACACATTGAAAACCCCTACTAGGCTAAGGCTTGACATCAGATTACTTGTATTTTCATTTTCATACAAGGGGATTTACATCATTGCTAAGTAGGCTCACCTCTGCTACTGTATGTAGCTCTCTGCCTCCTTTTAACCCCTGTCTCGTTTTCTACAGGAATATCTAACCAACCTCGCTGGCAATATGGCTGTCAAAGCCTGACAGTAATTTGGAGAGTGCATTTCCTATGTGCTTTGTATTGCTATCTCAAATGTTGTTGTATTTTGTACTTTTGTACATAGGCATACTGCAGTTTGCTGCATTTGCCATGCTATTCTCTTATTTAATTTTATTTCAATTTGGTGCCGTTTGCTTTTTCACTGCATGGTAGCATTTGCCATGCTATTCTCTTTTTTAATTCTATTTCAATGTGGGGCCGTTTGCTTTTTCACTGCATGGTAGCTACCCGGCTCAATAAACCCATACTTGCTCTAAACAATGTTCCATCGGCAAAACCAGCTAAGACCAAGTACCATTTCCAGTATTTTGTCAGACAGGGTTCCAAGCATGCCAACCTGATACTATGGGTGATGTAAAAAACTGTGCAATATTGTATCGTTGGCTTGTATCAACCTGGCAGTTGAATGATTAGACATCAACCCCACTCCGGAAGGGGGTACCTGCTGAGGCCCCCACATACAGTAGATGTGTTGAGGAGGATGGATCAATTGCATTTATCTGGTTGCGGGTGTGATGTCATGTGTCTAAAATGGCTATCAGTGTTTTTAGGCCTCGCACATCTCTCTGTCGAAAAACTATTTTGTCTGCACGCAATCGTTTTTCACTAAAAGTGTTGGTCAGACGTTTCCACATGGGGGGCCAGGCTCGTGGGCAGTCAGACATGAAGATCTTCATGCCACTGCGTGCCCCTGGCCGACCGCCTCGATCCGGAGGTGTAGCTTTTTACTGGTAAATGTGATAATCCTAACATACAGAAACTTTGTTACGACTATTTCTTCCTCTACTTAGTCAAGTTTGATGTCTTGTCGCCGCAGAGCCAGACCTGAGGACCTCACTAAACTGTCCAATCTATCTTTACCGTGTTTAATTGTTTATCAAAATGGTTAGCCTTTTTTGAGGTGGAAAGAGTAACAAATGCGGCCTTTTTTTTCGTTCAATTTAATGAAGGATTGTATTGCTTTTGTAAGTATCTGAAGTAATCACCTTTTAGCAGCTAGATTTACAGCATGTCAGAGTCAAGTAAAAAGACCATGGAAGAGATGATCCACCCTCTCTTTAAGAAGATCTAGGAAGAGGAAAACATTCCATTCGAATAAAAGGAGGGCTATCTTTTTAAAGAATAATAATCGAAGAAAGGGGATCTGAGTAACTGTGCAAACTACAGGGGGAGCACACTACTATCCATCCAGGAAAGGTTTTTTACAGGATCATACTGGACAGGATGAAGGACGCGGTAGACCTCTATCTTCGAGACAAGCAGGCTGGATTTTGCATAGGCCAGAGTATGGCCAACTAAACATCAGGCGCCGTGACTTCTACCAAGGACGTGTGCGGATGTACCAGAGTGCATGCAATTGCTGTCGTTTTGACATTAGTTATAATAACATGTGTATATACAGTTTTAATCATAGTGCAGCTCAAAAACGTACAAAAAACATGCGTTTTTTCCGTGAAAGTATAATTTTGCAGCCATATTTTGCGCCCAGCAGGCACTCGTCGGCGCAATAAACTTAAAAAAAAATTCCACAGAACGACCAAAAAAATAACATAAGTGAATAAGTGTTGAGTTGAGTTGAGTTTTTTCCTCATATGTCTGCACAAAAGCTCAGATATGGTAACACTGGTGAGCAGTAGAGAATATGGAGCGGTTTTTGGTCGAGAACATAATTTGCTTTATTCATTATTGATGTATTTCTTGCCACTTTATGTTGGATATTGTTTATGAGATTTTCAGTTCACTTTCTCATCTATTATTACACCCAATATGTTTTGTTTTTTTCACACATTAAATGTCCGTCTATTCTATTTGTATTTTAATTTCTCTTCCGCTGTTACCAAATTGCATTATTTTAGTTTTACTGAGATTCAAGCAGTGGTGTGCCGTCAGGGCCAGCAAGGCCTTCTCTGCTGGCCTAACATAACCATAATTAAAGATAAAAGTACATTTTAATTTACTTTCCCTAAATACCTAAAAGTATTTATATTCTCTTCATTTCATATAATGCTCCTTCCAGTGCAGGTGGCCAAATACTTTTGGCAATTTAGTGTAAGTGTAGCCATAGCCAAACTCCATTGTACACAGCTTTACACTACAACACACTCATACAAGCCCAAGTGGACTTCAGCAGATGACCTCTAGGGAGATGTGCAGGAGTCACCTGAGGATGGGCAGCTCTGTCTTGTAGTCTTGGCTGGAGACTGCAGTCTTCTCCAAGAGACACTGTGGCCCGTTATCGACTGCCAACTGCACTCGCCCTCTTCAAAAGAGCAGTAGCTGCCATTGAGAAAGTGGCCTGGAGAGACACAGGAGAGAGCATATACAGTATATCAGGGGGAAGGAGTGACTTTAAGAGGAGGTGGGCTAGATATAATGAGTGGGCGGCAGGCAAACAGGGAGGAGGTACTGTCACTGAAAGAACAAGTGCTGGGTGACTACGAGGACTTAACAAGGTGAGCCGCTGTGAAGAAGAGCTTGTGCAGATAGAGCGTGCAATAAAACAGTCCAAAGGTGTCACTGTGTTGGGGAGACATACAGAGAGGAGTTTGCTACACTGGAAAAAGAAGCAGAAAACTGCAAAAGAGATAGGCACGAGTGATGAGGGCGCATGGAGAGGAAATGAAAGTGCTCAGGTAGTGTTGCCATGTGTTTTGGGGGTGGCAATCAAGTGAATGGCGTGAGGTTCTCGAGCTTTTTGGCAGCAGACTGCTGTGATATTTTAGTGGCCTGAGCAGCCGATCAAATGCATCCCTCTGGAACCACCAGAGGAGGTGAATGTGCGGTCTGTCTCGCCTCATTTCCACAATGTCATCATGGAAAAGTGCAAACTCTTTTCTTTCTAACAAAATTTTCCCCTTGTGATATTTGTCTGAGTGAACGGCTGCATAAATCAAACACAATGTATACGGGGCAAATATTATAAGAGCCATTGTCAAAGGAGTTTGTTTGATTGATTTTATTTTTATTTTTATCCACTTACAGGCTTCTTTTACGAGCCATATTCAGACAATAGAGATGGAAATTGAATGCATAGGGAAGTGGGGCACCGGTGGGGTACTAAACAGTTGATGCGGAGAAGGCGCTGTAAAACACTGGGCATTGCTAAAATTTAGCTTTTTACACTTTGCTTTACTGAAATTTTAATGAAGTATAAAGTCGTATTTTAAAACTTATATACGACTCTACACTTTTGTTTAGAGCTTTGAGGGTTTTGGGTGGATTTCAGCTTTGCCTTTGAAAGTTTTCCCCGTAGGTTTGTTTGATGTTTCATTTATCCCCATCCTTTGCGATTGCCCTTTTGTATTGTTCTGGTAGAAATGCAGACAAACAGCATCATACGATTTAATTGGTCTGGAAACCACCTGTGCAGACACCCTAATGCTGATAGTAAGAAAAAAACATACTATTTATCTAAACACTCTGAAATACACTACCGTTCAAAAGTTTGGGGTCACCCAAACAATTTTGTGGAATAGCCTTCATTTCTAAGAACAAAAATAGACTGTCGAGTTTCAGGTGAAAGTTCTCTTTTTCTGGCCATTTTGAGCGTTTAATTGACCCCACAAATGTGATGCTCCAGAAACTCAATCTGCTCAAAGGAAGGTCAGTTTTGTAGCTTTTGTAACGAGCTAAACTGTTTTCAGATGTGTGAACATGATTGCACAAGGGTTTTCTAATCATCAATTAGCCTTCTGAGCCAATGAGCAAACACATTGTACCATTACAACACTGGAGTGATAGTTGCTGGAAATGGGCCTCTATATACCTATGTAGATATTGCACCAAAAACCAGACATTTGCAGCTAGAATAGTCATTTACCACATTAGCAATGTATAGAGTGTATTTCTTTAAAGTTAAGACTAGTTTAAAGTTATCTTCATTGAAAAGTACAGTGCTTTTCCTTAAAAACTAAGGATATATCAATGTGACCCCAAACTTTTGAACGGTAGTGTAGATAGATAGATAGTACTTTATTGATTCTTTCAGGAGAGTTCCCTCAGGAAAATTAAAATTCCAGCAGCAGTGTACAGAATTGAGATTGAATTTAAAAAGAAAACAAGTAAATAATGGGGGTATAAATGGGAATAAAATAGAAAATATTACAATAAGGAAAATAATAAAAAGCAACAATAAGAATAACAATATAACAGTAAAAATAAGAATATAACAAGAGAAACTAGGCAGTAGTGACCATGTTATGAAAAAGTATTGCACTGTTATTGCACTGTTTTTTGTTGCAGTTTATTTCAGTATTGTTATTGTTTCGCATCCCCTGTTATCCTAGTACCCCCCCAGAGAGGAGTTGTACAGTCTGATGGCGTGTGGGACAAAGGAGTTCTTTAGTCTGAGTGAAATAATGTAATAATATAATATTTTATTTATGAGTAGACAACCAAAAGTGCAATGCCATCTCAAGCCTTGTTTTATTGAACTGTTCAACAGTATTTATTTTGATATGGCAACAGCAACAGTAAAGTAAGAGTGTAATGGTATTCCAAAATAAAGGTACAAACATCCCTTGGTTTTAAGCTCTCGGTTTGGTTCATTTTTGGTGTTATGATCTGCATAACAGTTTTGGGGTTGTTTTCCTCTGTGTGGTCTTTCTTCCGGTTTAGCACTCTTACTTTCATTCTGCTTCACTGTCTGTTTTGCAGTGACTTTCCCACTGCTTCTGAGTGCCATTCTCCTCACCTATTCCTGGTTCGCAATGAGGAGGGCCACCGGTCCATGATTTACAATCAGGAGGGTGTATCTACCAGTGACGCCTGGTTCATTAGTCATGCTGTTGATTCTTGACTTTCAGCTCGACCTGTATCTTTTTCTACTGCCTGGTATCTAATTAAATTACCTTCTGCTTGCACATTGCTTGCCTTCGATGCATCCATGCGCCATCGTTACATTCTGTACAGAAAGGGAGCCAAATGCAGTACATAAAACTGCTTAGCTTTTGGACAAACAGTTTAAATAATGTATTAATTGAAGCGTGAAAAACTACGGAGGTTTGCCTGTGGAGGTGGGGGTGCATTTTTTTGCCTCGTTCTGGGGTCTCGCCTGAAGGCCTGACGTATACATTGAACACAGGAAGTGAACACTTTTATTGGTGACTGATGTGATATGTAAAAAGGGTAGGATTCAAAAGGCTCCACTTCTTCCTACTCCTTTCCATACATGTTAAATTGTGTAAATGTGAACATGAGATTTGATCCTCTGTAACTTTATATGTATGTTTTAAATAAAGTCAAACTCAAATGCTAGGTTTTACAAAGAAAACGTTATTTAAAGGCCTACTGAAACCCACTACTACCGACCACGCAGTCTGATAGTTTATATATCAATGATGAAATCTTAACATTGCAACACATGCCAATACGGCCGGGTTAGCTTACTAAAGTGCAATTTTTAATTTTGAGCGAAATATCCTGCTGAAAACGTCTCGGTATGATGACGCCTGCGCGTGACGTCACGGATTGTAGAGGACATTTTGGGACAGCATTGTGGCCAGCTATTAAGTCGTCTGTTTTCATCGCAAAATTCCACAGTATTCTCGACATCTTTGTTGATGAATCCTTTGCAATTTGTTCAATGAACAATGGAGACAGCAAAAAAGAAAGCTGTAGGTGGGAAGCGGTGTATTTCGGCCGGCTGCAGCAACACAAACATGTAGCCGGTGTTTCATTGTTTACATTCCCCAAAGATGACAGTCAAGCTTTACCATTGGCCTGTGGAGAACTGGGACAACAGAGACTCATACCAGGAGGACTTTGAGTTGGATACGCAGACGCGGTACCGTGAGTACGCAGCTGCGGCTTCCAAACATTGGATCGCTTGCCTATACGTGCGTGCCGCTATGTGCTTTGGGGACTTTGGGGAAATATATGTGCTGTATGATCTTTGGGGAGGTGAACGGTACTTTGGGCTGTGGGATTGAGTGTGTTGTGCAGGTGTTTGAGTTGTATTGGCGGGTTATATAGACGGGTGTGGGGAGGTGTTTGTTAAGCGGGATTAATTTGTGGCATATTAAATATAAGCCTGGTTGTGTTGTGGCTAATAGAGTATATATATGTATTGTGTTTATTTACTGTTTTAGTCATTCCCAGCTGAATATCAGGTCCCACCCGCCTCTCACAGCATCTTCCCTATCTGAATCGCTTCCACTGCCCTCTAGTCCTTCACTCTCGCTTTCCTCATCCACGGATCTTTCATCCTCGCTCAAATTAATGGGGAAATTTTCCCTTTCTCGGTCCGAATGGCTCTCTCTGCTGGTGGCCATGATTGTAAACAATGTGCAGATGTGAGGAGCTCCACAACCGGTGACGTCACGCGCATATCGTCTGCTACTTCCGGTACAGGCAAGGCTTTTTTATCAGCCACCAAAAGTTGTGAACTTTATCGTCGATGTTCTCTACTAAATCCTTTCAGCAAAAATATGTCAATATCGCGAAATGATCAAGTATGACACATAGAATGGACCTGCTATCCCCGTTTAAATAAGAAAATCGCATTTCAGTAGGCCTTTAAAGAAGACCTATCAAGCTAAACCAACTTTCGCTTATCTTGCTTTCAATCATACTTTCTCCAATTTGAAATTTTCCCCATTTGTTACATTTTTCCAAAGTGTGACGTTGGCGGATATTACCATGTATGGTAAAGTTTTACTCTAAGAGCTTTGCGCTTGTTTGCTATTGTAGTCAACAAGCTCCTTCTTTTCCTATATCCTCTTGTTGTGGGGCAGACTGGCTCGTACATCCACATGCATCCTCCGCTATTGCCATTTGTAATACAAAAAAAGCGTAGAGTTTGAACTTAGTCAGTAGACTTGATATGCAAGCGCTAAAAACTACAACATGGCTGACGGGGAAGAGACGCGGTCGAAGTGGAGGCACGTAAATAAGACTGTCCACAAAACGGCGCATCCCGAAGAGACAGTCAGACAGTGGCTTGAAGATGGTCTGTAAATTTCAATCCATGCATAATTTTGACCAGGAAAACACCATTAAATGTTATGTAGACCACAATATATATATAAATATATGAAAAAAATCCCAATATGACCCACTTAAAGGATTGTAATTCTCCATATGAACTCGGAACAACGGAATGAAACTTGAAAAATGCTCTGGCAGGGGTTTACTGTATTTTCAAGATTAGGGAGTTGCCTATTTCCAAATTAAGCATTGAAACAACACATTTCATAGCGCATTTTGCACAGTGATGCAATTTCAATGTAAATAAGCACTTAGTTTTCAGTATGTGCGTGAAGGTTTACTAATAATAAAAAGTAAAAAAAAAAAGGTAAAGTGCCAATGATTGTCACACACACACTAGGTGTGGTGAGATTATCCTCTGCATTTGACCCATCACCCTCACCCCCTGGGAGGTGAGGGGAGCAGTGAGCAGCAGCGGTGGCCGTGCCCGGGAATCATTTTGGTGATTTAACCCCCAATTCCAACCCTTGATGCTGAGTGCCAAGCAGGGAGGTAATGGGTCCCATTTTTATAGTCTTTGGTATGACTGGTCCGGGGTTTGAACTCACGACCTACCGATCTCAGGGCGGACGCTCTAACCATTGAGCATGTAAAAATGTAAAAGCATCTGTATCTTCTTACAGTATGGTTAGTAATTGCTACATGCACATTATCCATTTAAGTCATTGGAAGCTGCAACATGGTCTCAGCTGTTTGACCCCACACATATGTACACTAAACCAGTTCTATACAGGTTATTCATACAGTAGTATTACAGTATTTAATATGAGAAGGAAGGCAGTTTTTATTTATTTCTGTCAGAGCGAATTTCATTCCCCTTCATTTAGTTCACATCAAAACTGGCAAGAGGGTTACTGCCAGAGTCTAAATGTGATTGCACAGTTTGTAATGCAATGTCTATCTAAAATTACCACATCAGTCATTTCTTTTCATCAGTCATTTCTTTGTGCCTACCAGCATGCAGCACAAAATCACCTTTAGCTCAGAAGGAACTTATGACCAGCTTAAAACCTAAAACGCAAATGTAACAACGATCTTGCTTGTAACATCATTTGGATGGTAAACTTCAGGCGTGACACAAACGTCTTCTGTTCAATTAAGAAACTGCTGTTCCTAAGGCAGCAGGAACAAAAACAAGTAACTTCAGGTTATTTTAAAGTTAAAGTTAAAGTACTAATGATTGTCACACACACACTAGGTGTGGTGAAATTTGTCCTCTGCATTTGACCCATCCCCTTGTTCACCCCCTGGGAGGTGAGGGGAGCAGTGGGCAGCAGCAGTGCCGCGCCGGGGAATCATTTTTGGTGATTTAACCCCCGATTCCAACCCTTGAAGCTGAGTGCCAAGCAGGGAGGTAATGGGTCCCATTTTTATAGTCTTTGGTATGACTCGGCCGGGGTTTGAACTCACAACCTACCGTTTAATCACATTCATTCCATTACATGGTATACAGAGGGTAAAGTTGTATGTTTTCCTCATCCTTCACTTTCAGTGAATGTGTGAATAACACACTACCCACCTGATAAGTCCAAAAGACAAAGAGATGATAAAGTAGTCTCTGCTCACAGATGCTACCTGGTAGTTGTTTGAGCACACTGCAGCTAGCCCTGTGTAGTCCCACTCCTTAATGCTTCAGTCACACACAGGATTATCACTTTTGTTATAGTTAGAGAGTTCCGGTCGCACGGGTGTTCACGGCCTTCTTTCATCTCCGTAATATCGCTAAAATTTGTTCCATTTTGTCCACTAGCGACGCTGAGATCATTATTCATGCGTTCGTTACGTCTCGTCTCGATTACTGTAATGTATTATTTTCGGGCCTTTCTATGTTTAGCATTAAAAGATTACAGTTGGTACAAAATGCGGCTGCTAGACTTTTGACAACAACAAGAAAGTTTGATCATATTACGCCTATACTGGATCACCTGCACTGGCTTCCTGTGCATTTAAGATGCAACGTTAGGTTTTACTACTTATGTATAACATACTAAACAATCTAGCTCCATCCTATCTTGCTGATTGTATTGTACCATATGTCCCGGCAAGAAAACTGCGTTCAAAGAACTCCGGCTTATTAGTGATTCCCAGAGCCCAAAAAAAGTCTGCGTTTAGAGCGTTTTCTATTCGGGCTCCAGTACTATGGAATGCCCTCCCGGTGACAGTTAGAGATGCTACCTCAGTAGAAGCATTTAAGTCCCATCTTAAAACTAATTTATATACGCTAGCCTTTCAATAGACCCCCCTTTTAGACCAGTTGATCTGCAGTCTCTTTTTCTGCTCTGCCTCCCTCTCCTGTGTGGAGAGGTTATTAGGTGACCATAGATAACGCGCTAGCTGTTCAAAGTCGGGACCTGTTGTGACCATCTGTGCGCTGCTGACCTGTCTCCACTCAAGATGATCACCTGCTGGTTCCCTCCAAGGTTTCTCATTGTATCCCTTTGGCTTGAGTTTTTTCTTGCCCTGATGTGGGATCTGAGCCGAGGATGTCATTGTGGCTTCTGCAGCCCTTTGAGACACTTGTGATTAAGTGCTATATAAATGCACTTTGATTGATTGATTGATTGAGATGCCCAGCAGTATGGGGTACCCGGTATTCCATCTGTATGGTGAGGTTCATGGCTGGTGAGACTAAATTGTATAATGTTGAATTATTGTGCTCTAAACAATGTTAACACAGGTGGCTTATTAAGAGCATAACAAGAAAAAGAAAAGAATAATCAATAAAACATTTTTTAATAGAACAAGCAGACATGTGAGCACCCTTTGAAAAAAAACAAGGAAAACTTACAAAAGAAAGAGGAACATTTCTATCGGCACTAAGTGCTGTCACGCAAGGCCCTAAAGATGTTGAGAATCAAGACTACATATTCTGCAATTGGATGCATTTCAAACACTTTATTTTATCTTTAGATTTATTGTCATTTAGCAACCTCTTTTGGCTGTCTTTTTGACACTTACATGTCCTATGTCAGTGGTCCCCAACCACCGGGCCGTGGATCGATTGGTACCGGGCCGCACAAGAAATAATTAGTTATTTCCGTTTTATTTATTATCTGAGCCCGAACTATTTTTTTTTTTTTTAGTAATTTATTTTGAAAAATGACCGGATTCTCTCGGTTATATCTTGGTCACTTGAGCAGCAAAATTTAACCCAGCTAGGAAAATGAGTAAAAAACGGACGTCTTTGGAAAGTTTCTTTGTGAAGGGGAAAAGGCACCGGGAAGAGAGAGAAGAACAGCCTACGACTTCCAACAAAAAGAACGTTTTTAACAGACAATACCAGGAGTCCTACTTGAAATATGGATTTATCGCAAAAGGTGATTCCCACGCACCGAGCCCGCTCTGCATAATATGTGGCGACCAGCTCTCTAATGAGACAATGAAGCCTTCAAAACTGCTTCGCCACTTAGAAACCAAGCACCCTGGATTAAAAGACAAGCCCCCGGAGTATTTTGACTGAAAAAAACATAAACATGAAAAACAAGAAATTACTGAGAGACACCACATCAGTAAATGAGAATGCACTGAGAGCATCGTACTTAGTGGCTAATCGTATTGCTAAGGCTAAAAAGCCATTCACTATTGGTGAAGAAATTGATCCTTCCTGCCGCTAAAGACATTTGTCGTCAACTTCTAGGAGAGGCTGTTGTTAAAAAGATATCACAGGTGCCTCTGTCGGCTAGCACCGTGACTCGGCGCATTGAGGAAATAGCCGAAGACATTGAGACACAATTGTTAGAGAGGATTGATAAATCACTGTGGTACGAACTACAGGTTGACAAATCTACAGCGTTACGGTGAGTTAAAATTCTCATGTTCTTTATATTTGTTTTTAATGTTGTATCTGCATCTTATTTTGAAGGCATGTAACCGTTACCATAGCAACCCCCCCACCCCGGTCCGTGGGACAAATTTTCAAGCGTTGACCGGTCCGCAGTTACAAAAAGGTTGGGCACCACTGTCCTATGTAATGTTCCACAGGTGTTTTTGTTTTTTTAGGAGATAATTTATGAACATTATTAAAATTGAAAATGTAATGTCAAATTCTACAACATGCACGCAGAAAACTCAGAAAAAGTTTCCCATTGAGCAACTCTATCCTGCAGCCATGCCACCTCAGGTAATATACGTCCGGTGTTGTGACCTCTGTTTACATCCGCCACGTCAAAAATATAATTTCTCACTGGCTATCAATAAATGCTCTAGAACTATAACTAGTTGATAGGTATGATTAGCAACAAAGTAGAAAGCTGTCAACGTTGTGGCTCCAAGAGCGAACGCAGGTGACAACAAGTAAGCTAGCTCGATGATGCTAACTAGCTAGCTTGTTTCGGCGCATGTGTCGTCTCCCTGTCGTGCAATTCTGTGTGGCGTTTAGACAAGAGGAACACCGAGTACCTGCGGCTCAGGCGAGTGTTCAATACATTTTGTTTAGATCCTATTTGGGTTTACATGATTCACCCACGGAACTTTTGTTATAGTTAGAGAGTTCCGGTCGCACGGGTGTTCACGATACACATTTCCGGTGTTGTGTGCTGTTGCGCTGAGGAGCCATGGATGTATATATACTGCTGGATTGCTGATAAGAAAACAAAGTCTAAATGTCATTAAAACAATTATCTCCATATGCAAATTCAGCTATTTTAACTCAAGAACAATACAAAAATGACTGGAATCATATAGAAAATACATTTATAACAGTTGAATGGGAAAATATATTAATATTAATTTAATCTTATAATTTTTTCTGCACAACAGTGTTAATTTTGTTGTCAAAAATTGTTTGTCTTTTGTCTTAGTTTTACATGACTAAAATAAGACGATAACGAATCACAACAAATGTACGTTGACGGAACAAATTACGAAATTAATTGACAAATTTCGTCAACGAATAAAAACGAGACAAAAACGTTAATAGAGACAAAATCCAATCTTATTAAATTTTGTAGGACAAGTTATTAGCATGTGGTAGAGGGTCGGGGGAAATCATGAGGGTCTTGGGAAATCACAAAGCGGTCCGATCAGAACGACTGTTTGTGTAAGGACAGGTAAGGTGTTTGGACTTCTTACTGGGAAAACAAGACTGTATTGTAGGGATGTAACAATAAACGGTATTAATGATGACCGCAGCAAAACTCTTGATGGTTAGTACTACCGTTTTAAATTAAAATGATTGAAAAACCAAGATTGATAACTGCACTTTGATAAACCCACGGACTGACTGGTGCAAGCTTGCTCGCTTAAATGCTAACCTGAAAACATTAAAGTCTTTCTCCATTAAGAAGCAACATATTTAACCAATCTAAACACATTTCTGTTTCAGAAAACAAAACCATTCATTATGCACATTGAACCAACAAGCTGTGCTCTTTTAGAATGAAATTATGATGATCGATCTTTCCTCAGAGGAAAAGAGATCAGGTGTTATTATGGTAAGTTTGAGGACCGCTGAATAGAGTAGGACACAACGCCCCTGCCAGAGATAATGAAGAATAATAGATTTTCTGTGTTGCGCACTTTTCATCTAAATAAATCTTAAAAGTGCTACTGTACAAATCAATATATTAAACAATACAATCTTAGCTATTAAAACATATAAAATACTAAAACACTATCAGTGAATCATAAGAAACACAAGACATGCAATGTAGTGGCTTTTCTAGCAGTCTCAATCAATCAATCAATGCGTCTATTTATTTAAGTTATGTTAAAAAATATATAACTTGGCCAAAATATTTTTGTGTGTGTACAGTGTGTAGTTTTTGAGCACATTAAACAATACCACAATAACAATGATAACGTGATAATTTTGGTCTCAATCAACGTAATATTCAGCATCCCTACTGTATTGTTATACACACCTCAATACAATATGTCTTTTACACCTGGACGAAAGAGAAGACATTTGGTCGCACTGTCTGCAGACTAACCATCCGGACATCTTTGCAACAGTAAGTAGGCCAAAGATAATAATTCTAAATTACTCACACTGTATTGACTTACTGTTACTGTTAAAGACGCTCGAGTAGTAAGTCATATATTATTTAACATTTGAAGAAGAAAAAAAATGCTTAATTTCAGCTAATATAATAACACAGTACAGTTAGTGTGAAATGTACTTATTGATTTATTCATGGAGTGCAGGTCTTGTTGTGAATTACATTTTTGAGATACTCTGCAATAACCTTAATAAAAGTTGTTTCAAGGCATCTTCAAAGATGCGTTATACTTTATATTTTAGTCGACAACATATTTTAGTGCACCTTCTGCACTATGCCTGCAGAAGGTGCTAATCTGATACACATATCTGACCTGATGAACAAAAGAAAATACATATTTTTGTCCTTCTTATGCTTGTGGTGCTCTGTAGAAAATGCCGCCCTGGGTAATTGCCAATGAAGCCCATAAAAAAAAACAACAACACTGATCTGACTTTTTCAAGTTTTTTTCCTAATTTAATACACAATAGAGAAACTCTAATTACCAAGATCAGACAAAGCTACCACTTCAATCAATGTTAGGAAAGTCAAATCTGCCAACAGAAGATTACTACTTAACATGTATGCTTCTATCCCTTTTGATGAAAGCAGTATAGCTCTGTAGTTGGAAGGTACATGCTGGAAACCAGCGGGGTGTCAGCAGAATTTCAATTGACAAAGATCAACCAGATGAAGCTTTGACTGAAAAAAGGCAGAATGCATTTTTGCATAATGATGCAGCAACAGAGTAGAGAAGGGACCATGTCAAAAGTCTTTGTGATTGACACAGGCTTGATCATTACATCTCCTTCACTCATTTATTTTTTCCGGTAATTAGCCTCGGTTTAGCTAATGAGAGATTTAACCATGTACAATCAGCCTTCCCGGTAAGGTCTATTCAGGTGTACTGGAGAGGAGGCTACGCCGGATAGTCGAACCTCGGATTCAGGATTCAGTGTGGTTTTCGTCCTGGTCGTGGAACTGAGGCGAAAGGAGGGCGGTTGTAGAGCCGGAACTGCACTGCACCGAGCTACCATCTTGTTTCGACTGTTGGCTGTCCATTTGGAGGAAGATGTTGTGTCGGATTTTATACTCTCGGCAGGGTCCTTGAGGGTGCATGGGAGTTTGCCCAACCAGTCTACGTGTGCCTTGTGGACTTGGAGAAGGCATTCGACCGCGTACCCCGGGAAGTCCTGTGGGGAGTGCTCAGAGAGTATGGGGTAACAGACTGTCTTATTGTGGCGGTTCGCTCCCTGTATAATCAGTGTCAGAGCTTGGTCCGCATTGCCGGCAGTAAGTCGGACCCGTTTCCAGTGAGGGTTGGACTCCGCCAAGGCTGCCCTTTGTCACAGATTCTGTTCATAACCTTTATGGACAGAATTTCTGGGCGCAGTCAGGGTTGAGGGTATCTGGTTTGGTGGCTGCAGGATTAGGTATCTGCTATTTGCAGATGATGTGGTCCTGATGGCTTCATCTGGCCAAGATCTTCAGCTCTCACTGGATCGGTTCGCAGCCGAGTGTGAAGCGACTGGGATGGGAATCAGCACCTCCAAGTCCGAGTCCATGGTTCTCGCCCGGAAAAGGGTTGAGTGCCATCTCCGGGTTGGGGAGGAGATCTTGCCCCAAGTAGAGGAATTCAAGTACCTCGAAGTCTTGTTCACGAGTGAGGGAAGAGTGGATCGTGAGATCGACAGGCGGATCGGTGCGGTGTCTTCAGTAATGCGGACGCTGTATCGTTTCGTTGTGGTGAAGAAGGAGCTGAGCCGGAAGGCAAAGCTCTCAATTTACCGGTCAATCTGCGTTCCCATCCTCACCTATGGTCATGAGCTATGGGTCATGACCGAAAGGACAAGATCACGGGTACAAGCGGCCGAAATGAGTTTCCTCCGCCGGCTGGCGGGGCTCTCCCTTAGAGATAGGGTGAGAAGCTCTGCCATCCGGGGGAGCTCAAAGTAAAGCCGCTGCTCCTCCACATCGAGAGGAGCCAGATGAGGTGGTTCGGGCATCTGGTCAGGATGCCACCCGAACGCTTCCCTAGGGAGGTGTTTCGGGCACGTCCGACCGGTAGGAGGCCACGGGGAAGACCCAGGACACGTTGGGAAGACTATCTCTCCCGGCTGGCCTGGGAACGCCTCGGGATCCCCCGGGAGGAGCTGGACGAAGTGGCTGGGGAGAGGGAAATCTGGGCTTCCCTGCTTAGGCTGCTTCCCCCGCGCCCCGACCTCGGATAAGCGGAAGAAGATGGATGGATGGATGGCAATCAGGATACCCACCAATATCTCACAGTGAATAGGGCATCAAACACTTGGATTTACTTTTTATGAGGAGTTATCCTAAAATAAAAAAAGTGGCGACCCATCAGCGTTCCTGTTGTCTACTCTGTGCACCTACAATGTATGTCTGCTCTTGAACGGGTCTGTGCTAAAAATGTAATTTTGTTGTACATATTAAGTGCAATTACAATGAAGTGCTATCCTGTCCTTGTGTTGAGTGATGGAGTTGACAATAAAACATAATGCTTTTAGGAGAGACACATGACGGTGAATTTGAAATGAGCAATTCTTGTCCTCATTTTCGGGGGATAAAGGTTGTTACTATTTTAAGAATAGACGGATAGGCCAAATGAATGCTATGAGGCATAGCAATTCACAGCAGGCCTTCATGCGTTTGGCCTCATCTATAACATAACAAGGGCAAAGGTGAATGAAGGTTGTGGAAAAAAACTCTCATACAGACATCCAGTGACATGTCTGCACCACACATTGGTTTGTGTCATAACAGCATTGGAATTCTAGTCTTTAGCCATAAAAAAACAACCTGTATATCTTAATTATATCCACTGCAAGGACTGTATTGACAATTCTGCATTGACAAATAATAACATTGAGACAATGCTCTTTATTATTCTGACTGCAGTTTGAAGTATGGTTTAATATTTTAATCACTTTATTTGTCTACTTGAAGAGCAAACTATTAGTCTCAGTAAGATGCAATGCACCACTGGAAATGACAATGAAACCTTGAACATATAATTTATAAGTCCGACAAACACACAGTTTAGGCCAGTGTTTTTCAACCACTGTGCTGTGGCACACTAGTGTACCTTGAGATACAGTCTGGTGTGCCGTGGGAGATTATGTAATTTGACCTATTTGGGATAAAAATATTTTTTGCAAACCAGTAATTATAATCCGCAAATAATGTGCCGTTGTTGGAGTGTCTGTGCTGTCAAGAGCGCGGCAGACTAACCGTATACTCTTCCATATTAGTAGGTGGCAGCAGGTAGCTAATTGCTTTGTGGATGTCGGGAACATAGTTTGTCGTGATCACAATATGCAGACGACAGCGGGGAGGCAGTGTGCAGGTAAAAAGGTATCTAATGCTTATTCCAAAAATAAACAAAAGGCGAGTGCCGCTAAGAAAAGGCATTGAAGCTTAGGGAAGGCGATGCAAAATTAAACTAAAACGGAACTGGCTGCAAAGTAAACAAAAACAGAATGCTGAACGACAGCAAAGACTTACAGCGTGTGGAGCAGCAGACGGCATCCATAAAGTACATCCGTACATGACAATCAACAGCAAAATAGGAGCGTAAAACAAGAACTAACACTACACACAGGAAAACACCAAAAAACTCAAAATAAGTCACGGTGTGATGTGACAGGTCATGACAGTACACCTACTTTGAGACAAAAGCTATAGTGATGCATGCTTGGTTATGGTTTGAATTTATATCCAACAATTGCAAGAACGACTTTTTACCGTCAATATCGGCTGCTGAGTTAATTTTTTTTAATGTTTTCTGCTGGTGGTGTGCCTAAGGATTTTGTCAATGAAAAAAATGTGCCTTGGCTCAAAAAAGTTTGAAAAACACTGGTTTAGGCCATCATATGAGACATCAGGAAAAGGATTACCCGGTACCTAAAACAAGAAGTATTTTGCTTTTTCATTGTCATTTTTGAGCAATGCTATGACTTAAGTATCAAATACATACTGTACATACAGTACATGTAATACTTTTACTAAACGGATTTAGTATCAACATGACCCCCAAAAGGTTTCCCCCCTTAGTTAGCACTATTATTTTTTCGTGGCAAAGAATTGGTTGCAACTGGACAGTTCAGATTGTTTTAGAACACATTTCGCCTCTCATCCATATGAGCAGTCTTCATCATTTCTTGCTCACAGACTTAGATAGGATGGCTTGTAGAGAATACATAGTGTACTTTGACTCTGGCACAGGCTCTCAGACGAGTGGTGTTCTATCTAAGTCTGTTGTCTGTGAACTGATGAAGCCTGCTCAAATTCCGCCTAACCCCCATACAATATGTAATACAATACAACATTTAAAGTATTTTGATCATTTTAATCATTGCCAGAACTGACTTCTTCCGTGCATTGATATTCTTTTCCATGGCAGCGCACATCTGACTCCCGGCAACAGCTTGTGTTCCTACTTCCGGATTCAAACACGAGTGTGTTCTAAACATGCAGACTTGGTAATAGACAACAAATATAGCTATTTTTGGAAAAATGGGGATTCACAGCCTTATCTTTTTGAAGTTGTATGAACGGAGGATAAACTGCTGCTTCCAGAAGCGAGCAAGAAGAAGAGGGTGAAACATTGGCGCAGACGGAAGCCGAGAGAGTGACACAAAGCTGCCAATGTGGAATTTGGAGACAGGCTATTTCGACATAAATGGAGTGCTGACCCAAATAATCCGTAAAAACCGTCCCCGGCCAGCTGGACCAAATAGACAACTGTCCATCGAGTGAGTCACACTTTAATATCGATCATAATTAGAGATGTCCGATAATATCGGCCTGCCGATATTATCGGCTGATATATGTGTTAAAATGTAATATCGGAAATTATCTGTATCGTTTTTTTTATTATCGGTGTCGTTTTTTTTAATTTAAAAAAAATATTTTTTTTTTATTTTTTTAATTAAATCAACATAAAAAACACAAGATACACTTACAATTAGTGCACCAACCCAAAAAAACTCCCTCCCCCATTTACATTCATTCACACAAAATGATTGTTTCTTTCTGTTATTAATATTCTGGTTCCTACATTATATATCAATATATATCAATACAGTCTGTAAGGGATACAGTCCGTAAGCACACATGATTGTGCGTGCTGCTGGTCCACTAATAGTACTAACCTTTAACAGTTAATTTTACTAATTTTCATTCATTACTAGTTTCTATGTAACTGTTTTTATATTGTTGTACTTTCTTTTTTATTCAAGTTTATGTTTTTAATTTATTTATCTTATTTTACTAATTTTTTTAAAAAGTACCTTATCTTCACCATACCTGGTTGTCCAAATTAGGCATAATAATGTGTTAATTCCACGACTGCATATATCGGTTGATATCGGTATCGGTTGATATCGGTATTGGTAATTAAAGAGTTGGACAATATCGGAATATCGGATATCGGCAAAAAGACATTATCGGACATCCCTAATCATAATACACGCATGCATGTTATTACAACTACAGTACATATGCTGTCGAGCTAGCTGTGTACAAACAAAACATGAAATGTGGGCTAATAGATAATACAGATACTGTATTATGATTGTTCATGTTTTTCAGTCAGTACAGATTGGTGTCTTATCACATTGTGTTGTGCATTACTAACTCAAACGCATTTCGTGCTGACGTAAAAGCCAGCTTATCTCTTGCCGTAAATTAGCTTTTACGGCTAATACAGTAGCACACCGATGTGTTAGTACGCTAGAAAAATAATTCCTCAATGTTCGCTCTTACAACAACAATGTCGCTACAGCTTGGTTATTATTAGAGATGTCCGATAAATGCTTTAAAATGTAATATCGGAAATTATCGGTATCGTTTTTTTTATTATCGGTATCGGTTTATTTGTTTTAATTTTATTTTTATTTTATTAAATCAACATAAAAAACACAATACACTTACAATTAGTGCACCAACCCAAAAAACTTACTTCCCCCATTTACCCTCATTCACACAAAAGGGTTGTTTCTTTCTGTTATTAATATTCTGGTTCCTACATTATATATCAATATATATCAATACAGTCTGCAAGGGATACAGTCCGTAAGCACACATGATTGTGCGTGCTGCTGGTCCACTAATAGTACTAACCTTTAACAGTTAATTTTACTCATTTTCATTAATTACTAGTTTCTATGTAACTGTTTTTATATTGTTTTACTTTCTTTTTTATTCAACAAAATGTTTTTAATTTATTTATCTTATTTTATTTTATTATTATTTTTCAAAAAGGACCTTATCTTCACCATACCTGGTTGTCCAAATTAGGCATAATAATGTGTTAATTACACGACTGTATATATCGGTATCGGTTGATATCGGTATCGGTAATTAAAGAGTTGGGGCGGCATGGCGTAGTGGGTAGAGCGCCCGTGTTAGAAACCTGAGGGTTGCAGGTTCGCTCCCCGCCTCTTACCCTGCCGTTGTGTCCTTGGGCAGGACACTTCACCCTTGCCCCCGGTGCCACGGTGAATGAATGTTGAATGAATGACAGGTGGTGGTCGGAGGGGCCGTAGGCGCAAATTGGCAGCCACGCTTCCGTCAGTCTACCCCAGGGCAGCTGTGGCTACGAAAGTAGCTTACCACCACCAGGTGTGAATGAATGATGGGTTTTTAACATGTAAAGCGACTTTGGGTACTTAGAAAAGCGCTATATAAATCCCAGGTATTATTATTAATATCGGAATATCGGATATCGGCACAAAGCCATTATCGGACATCCCTAGTTATCATACAGGTTACGGAACGTAAATGCAGTATTGGTGACAGTTTTTGAATGCATTTTAAAGTGATTTAGAGGTAGAATTGATTGCTTCCATTAGCTGCATTGCTAACCACCTACAATGAGCCAAGTTGTACGTGCTAGAATGCAAAAAAATTAAAATACAATTTTCGTCTTTTCGTTTCTCAGAATGATTGTGAACGATGCAGTGCCCCTTTAAAATCTTAAAATTTTCGCAAAAATCGACAGCGACTATACTACAGTTATGACTTGGTGTGCCTTATGTACGGATGAATTCTGGTTGTACTTACCAACCTTGAATCAATTTTAATTGGTACATGCTGTAATGATAAGTGTGACCAGTAGATGGCAGTGACACATAAGAGGCACATGTGGACTGCAGGTTGATGCCTGTTCAATAAATGAAGCCAGCAAGTGCCTGTAAGCAAGCGACACCAAAACTTTGATGTTTCATTAAGAATGCTGCGCCGAGGCCTGCTCCGGGATGGCGGCGAGGAGGCGGGGACGGCGAGCAAGCGGCGAGGCAATCGTGACCAGGTGTGGGGATCGCGCACCTGGTCACAATCAGCTGATGATCCCCTCGCGGTGTTTAAGAAGGCGGCAGCCGAGGACGACGGGGTGAAAGGAGGTGGAGAGCCCGGAGTGCTGGAGGAGCGAGAGAGACGGAGCAAAAGACGCAGAAGACGCGGCCGGCTGAAAAGCTGGAGAGACGGCGGAACGAGCAGCAGAGGGAGGCAAGTGCTGAAAAGCACAAAAGACTTGATATTGAAAAATAAACAAAGTCACAACCCTGCTCGAAGCGATGATGTCTCTATTTGATGGTCCATGGAACCCGCAAGGTGGGACGAGTCTGTCACAGGGTATTACTATGGTGTGTGTATAAGGACCCCAAAATGGCATCTATTAGGAAACATGATCTGCAGTTCTGTTTCGCTATATTATGCAAAACCAACATTTCTTACCTACTGGTTCTTGCCGATGTGTATTTGGAATCTGCATAAGTCACAAAAAATGTGAGCGCGTCCGCCACTGTAGTCAATAAGCTCCTTCTTTTTCTCTTTCCTCTTGTTGTGGGGCATTCATCCTACACCGTTGCCATTTCTAATATAAAGTAGCATACAGTTCTAACTTATCTGTTAGTAGACTCGCTATGGAAGAGCTAAAAACTATGGCGGGAAGATGACGCTGTCGAAGTGGAGCCACGTAAATAAGACCGCCCACAAAATGGCGCATTCTGAAGAGACGGCCAGTAAGCGGCTTGAAGATGGTCAATAAAACATAATCTATTCAACATTTTCACCAAAGAACCACCTTTACATGTTATCTGGAACATAAGGAAGTGTTTTTAAAAGTTGAACATTTTAATGCGCCTTTTGTATGAATATAGACCTGAATAGACCCGCTCATCTGCCGTGCACCTTATAACAAGGTGCGCCCTATGGTTAGAAAAATACGGTACTTTGATGGCATAAGGTGAAAAAACAATACTATATTTCGATACCTTTGTTGCATGTGACGTCACGTCCAGTTGCAGACTCAGTACTGCCTCAAGCACTTGGCTGAGAAACAAGCAGTCAGGCACTCAGAGCCGTGATGTTAATCTTACCATTCTCCATGCCAACAAAGCAGGATGGAGGTGCTCAAAAGTACAGTAAGTCTCCACTTTTAAAATTGGGCTTGTGCAATGCTAATTTACATTGGATATGCAATAGACAAACTACTGATTAGCATTCATAATTTTACATTGAGATTTTAACACTTCCAAATTTGGTAATGAAAATTATATTTAAGATGCATGTTACAATAAAACAACAAGTGTGTAATAAGTACAATACTTACAGTTTTAACACTTTGTAGGGCTCAACATAAAACTAGACCGGCACATTCAACTTAATGGCAAAAAGTACTTCCTGAATAAGGCAACCACTACCGCCATCTAACGTCTTGGAATTGCAACTGCATGCCAAATCTACGATACTTTAAATGAGACTCAGAAGTGTATGGATATAACAACTGGATAGCACAGTTATCTTTATCACCCGAACATATTACATTTTATTACACATGAACACACACAAACATACCGAAATTTGGTACCGCTGACTACCTGCATCGATTCTCAAGCACCGGGAATTGGTACCATATCGACTCAAATGTGAAAGGAACCCATTCCTAATCATGATTTTTGTGACCAAAATGATCATAGCTGTCATTAATTATCACGGTATTGTTGAATGTACTCAAAAATTACTTTTTTTGTAAGTGCAGTAATCGATTCTATAATAATTAAAACAGTAAAATTAATATTTGGGAATTTTACCGGTTCATCATCAATAGCCTTCCAGTAAGAAGGGGATTCAACTAACACCCTCCCTTCCACATCCTACCTCCCCGGATTGTAAATAATCAAATGTAGATACTTATTCTTATGCTTTCTGATCTCTCTCTCTCTCTCTATGTCCACTACTTGCTGTACATGTCCTACCAAGTCAGTCCTACACTGTTCCAATGTCCATTTCTCTGATGATGCAATTGTTGATGACTGAAGTGTTGATATCAACCAAACCTAACCCCTCCACCCTCCAATCCCGGATTGTAAATAATGTAAATAATTCAATGTATATACTCTGATGATTATCTTGTGTGATGACTGTATTATGATGATAGTATATATCTGTATAATGAATCAATTTATGTGGACCCCGACTTAAACAAGTTGGAAAAATTATTCGGGTGTTACCATTTAGTGGTCAATTGTACGGAATATGTACTTCACTGTGCAATCTACTAATACAAGTTTCAATCAATCAACCAATCATATGGCCCCATTTGTCACAGTTTACTTGACACATCAAACTTGACGAATTGGGGGAGTGTAAATTGTGAATTAAATTTATATAGCGCTTTTTCTTTAAAGACTCAAAGTGCTTTACATAGTGGAACCCATTATCTACATCAGGGGTGGCCACACTTTTTCAGCAGGCGAGCTACTTTTTAAATGACCAAGTCGAGGTGATCTACCTCATATATATATATATATATATATATATATATATATATATATATATATATATATATATATATATATATATATATATATATATATATATATATATATATATATATATATATATATATATATATATATATATATATATATATATATATATATATATATATATATATATATATATATATATGTATATATATATATATATATATAAAATGTATATTTATTTATTTTGCCATTTTTGTTCACATGTTAAAGGTGTACAAAATACAAGCATGTTTAACACATTGATTCCCCTTCTTTCATGAAGACAAGAATATAAGTTGGTGTATTACTTGTTTCGGATGACTTGCATTGATTGGAATCAGATAAAATTTGCTGACAACTTCCACATTTTTGATTTTACATTGTAGAGAAGAAAAAAGTCCTCCTTTCTGTCCAATACCACATTGAAGTGTTTGGTTTTGGCATCTTGTTTGTCCAGTTTCCATACTCGGTTTTATACACTTTGACGGTAAACTCCGTGGCTTGCTAGCTTGTTTGCGCTAGCTTTCGGAGACTCTTGATTTGTTAGCGCAGGCAGGATGGAGCAGCACTTTTATTGTGAAGACAGCAACTGTGCGGTCAGTCTTTAGGCTTTTGACGGGAGGTACGGTTAAAATAAAAACAGTTTCTCGCCTTACTGGCGGTGTTTTATTCCTTCACACTGAGCTGGCAGCAGCCATTTCACAAGATCCTTGGGTGCCTTGAATGTCAATCAAGTGATGAAAGTGACGTCATACTGAAGATTTCCATCCATCCATTCATTTTCTACCCCTTTTCCCATTTGGGGTCGCGGGAGGTGCTGGAGTCTATCTCAGCTGCATTCAGGCAGAAGGCGGGGTACACCCTGGACAAGTCGTCACTTCATCGCAGGGCCAACACAGATAGACAGACAACATCCACACTCACATTCACACACTAGGGCCAATTTTGTGTTGCCAATCAACCTATCCCCAGGAGCATGTCTTTGGAGGTGGGAGGAAGCCGGAGTACCAAGAGCAGTGGTTCTTAACCTGGGTTCCATCGAACCCTAGGGGTTCGGTGAGTCGGGCTCAGGGGTTCGACGGAGGTCAAAACACACCTGACTCATCGTGTAAATAAAAACTTCTCCCTATCGCCGTATTACGGATACGGCAACAGCAGTAGTCAGACTGATTTGCAGGTGTGTAATATGTTGTGAGTTTATGCACTGTGTTGGTTTTGTTCTTTGAACAAAGTGATGTTCATGCACGGTTCATTTTGTGCACCAGCAAAAAAACATGGTAACACTTTAGTATGGGGAACAAATTCACCATTAATTAGTTGCTTATTAACATGCAAATTAGTAACATATTGACTCTTAACTAGTCATTATTAAGTACTTATTAATGCCTTATTCGGCATGGCCTTATTATAACCCTAACCCTCTAACCCTGGCCCTAACCCTCTAACCCTAACCCTAACCCTAACCCAAACCAAATAACTCTAAATTAAGTCTTTGTTATTTAGAACATGTTCCCCTTGTGTCCAAAAAACTCTAAATTAAGTCGTTGTTACTTAGAAAATGTTCCCCATACTAAAAAGTTACCAAAAACATATAATAACTTTGTCTTGAATTTGAAAAAAAAGAGGTTTCGGTGAATGCGCGTATGAAACTGGTGGGGTTCGGTACCTCCAACAAGGTTAAGAACCACTGACCCAGAGTGAACCCACGCAGTCACGAGGAGAACATGCAAACTCCACACAGAAAGATCCCGAGCCCGGGATTGAACTCAGGACTACTCAGGACCTTCGTATTGTGAGGCACATGCACTAACCCCTCCTCCACCATGCTGCCTAGTGAAGATTTATAATCGCTAATTTTTAGGTTTATTTTTTCAATGCTTCGCGATCGACGTAATGGGCACCCCTGTGTTATGGTTCACACTCCTGCCGCCTCTCATTCTGCTGTGCTCTCTGCTGAGCGCACCACCCCTGGTGCGGTCGCGTCTCCGCGCGGCTGCTGAGTTTCTGCAGACAACACACCTGCTCATGATGAGAGACCTGCCTTCATAAGCCAGCGCGTCCTGAGATCCAGTGCCAGAATGCAGCTACTCGTACTCGTACAGTAAGCCCATTACGTCTCCAGCCTTCTCTCATGTGCATATTCTCTCTCTGTGTTCCCTCCCCGTCGTGTTCAATGTGTCCCGTCGTGTCACGTTATCCAGTTTCCCGTCGTCCTTCCTCATTGTCGAGCTGTGTGTCTCGTCTTCCCGGATTCCCTCTGGACTTCTTATTGCCTCTCTGGATATCGACCTCACGCCTACCTACTGACCACGAGGCCTCGCTCCAGCCCTTGACCTTCCGCCTGTCTTTGGACTTCCGAGCCTGCCTTTCCCTCTATGGACTTCGGCCTCGATACCAACACGCACCTTTAACAACCGCTGGTAACCACTCACAGATACTTACCACATATAGTGGTACTTACTTCATTCATTCACCTCACTTACATTTCTTGCTGTTAATAAATACGCTGACAGCTAACGACGTCACTGTCTCCCTGCTGTCTCATTCTCCCGCTATACCGTTACACCCTGATCTACATCTTTAAGCTACATTTAAACCAGTGTGAGTGGCACTGGGAGCAGATAGGTAAAGTGTATTGCCCAAGGATCTACAGAACAGTAATTAGGACTAGGATAGTGCAAGCGGTAATCGAACCTAAAACCCTCAAGTTCCTGGCACGGTCGCTCTACCAACTGAGCCATGCCGTCACTTTACCTGCAAGATGGCAGTAGAGTGCAAAATATGTTAAAATGTGTTTTGTGGCAGTTCCAACTTTGACCACAGCGTTAGTTGCTATACAGAGTGGCACTTTCCTAACCTGACTCTCGCCAGATCCTTGTAGTTCGCTGAGCTCCACACAAGGATCTGGGAGTTCTCAAAAGGAGATGTATTTCAGAAGGCGGGGCCTCGTAGTAAAATCATTGTATCTAATTGGATAAACCACTTGTCCGTTATCTTGAATGACGTGCTACTTCAACCACTCACATCGAAATCAACCTGTAACGCTGATGAGAACGACGCTGCGAAATCCGAAACAGAACAGCCGACATATTGGATAACGACAGAGCGAAAAGTTCTGTGTTCATCTTTTAAATAATTAATATTCGATAGATTCGACAAAAAAGTTGCAATAGCAGCGAGGGCTGCATGCCGCCATTGTTGTTTGAATCAAACAGTCGCTTCGGCGCTACGTCACATCTATGAAATCCCGCCCGGCGATCCTGATTGTTTCATTACCAGAAGGCGGGGCCTTGTAAAAAAATCAGATGTATGTGATTGGATAAACCACTTGTCCATTATCTTGATTGACGTGCTACTTCAACCACTCACATCGAAATCAACCCGTGACGCGGATGAGAGCGACGCTGGGAAATCAGAACCCGGTCGGAAGAAGAGCCAAAACATTCTTGCCGCCAATAAATGCCTTCAAAACCGTTCTCTGTTCATCTTTTAAAGAATTAATATTCGATAGATTCGACAAAACTGTTGCAATAGCAGAATCAATGTCAGCACACGACTCCTCGCTGCATGCCGCCATTGTTGTTTGAATCAGACAGTCCTTTCGGCGCTACGTCACATCTATGAAATCCCGCCCGGCGATCCTGATTGGTCCTTTATTTTTTGCTATCTGGAAGGAGTTTGCAATTCCTCCGAGCCCAGATCCTTGTGTGGGGCTCAGCGAACTACAAACCCCGTTTCCATATGAGTTGGGAAATTGTGTTAGATGTAAATATAAACGGAATACAACGATTTGCAAATCATTTTCAACCCATATTCAGTTGAATATGCTACAAAGACAACATATTTGATGTTCAAACTGATAAACATTTTTTTTTTTTTTGCAAATAATCATTAACTTTAGAATTTGATGCCAGCAACACATGACAAAGAAGTTGGGAAAGGTGGCAATAAATACTGATCAATTTGAGGAATGCCCATCAAACACTTATTTGGAACATCCCACAGGTGAACAGGCTAATTGGGAACAGGTGGGTGCCATGATTGGGTATAAAAGTAGATTCCATGAAATGCTCAGTCATTCACAAACAAGGATGGGGCGAGGGTCACCACTTTGTCAACAAATGCGTGAGCAAATTGTTGAACAGTTTAAGAAAAGCCTTTCTCAACCAGCTATTGCAAGGAATTTAGGGATTTCACCATCTACGCTCCGTAATATCATCAAAGGGTTCAGAGAATCTGGAGAAATCACTTCACGTAAGCCGCTAAGCCCGTGACCTTCGATCCCTCAGGCTGTACTGCATCAACAAGCGAAATCAGTGTGTAAAGGATATCACCACATGGGCTCAGGAACACTTCAGAAACCCACTGTCAGTAACTACAGTTGGTCGCTACATCTGTAAGTGCAAGTTAAAACTCTCCTATGCAAGGCGAAAACCGTTTATCAACAACACCCAGAAACGCCGTCGGCTGGGCCTGAGCTCATCTAAGATGGACTGATATAAAGTGGAAAAGTGTTCTGTGGTTTGACGAGTGCACATTTCAAATTGTTTTTGGAAACTGTGGACGTCGTGTCCTCCGGACCAAAGAGGCAAAGAACCATCCGGATTGTTATAGGCGCAAAGTTGAAAAGCCAGCATCTGTGATGGTATGGGGGTGTATTAGTGCCCAAGACATGGGTAACTTACACATCTGTGAAGGCGCCATTAATGCTGAAAGGAAAAGGATTTGCAAATAATTGTATTCCGTTTATATTTACATCTAACACAATTTCCCAACTCATATGGAAACGGGGTTTGTACAAGGATCTGGTGAGAGTCAGGTTAGCACTTTCCATCATTTTGAGAAAACCGCATTGCAACACGATTACCTCCCCCCTCTGATGCGAGAGCCACCCAGGAATGAGGTCATATGAATCTCTTCACTTACTGTGCATCCCTAGCGACTCTAGACTATTGTTCTTTAGAAAAAGATTGGCTCTATTGATGGTCAATATTACAGATCCCTGTTCTAACCCCTTAAAAAAAAGAATTTGAAAAGTGAGCGAAACAACAACCAGGAATAGGTCATGGGTGAGGAATGCTTGCCAACTCGCCAAGCATATCTTTTCTGCCTTGCTCTTTGCTTCTTTGTCAGAATGGCTTCTGCATGACACTCATCTTTTCTTCTCTTTGGCAGGAATCACTGCCTTTGTTAATGAAGCTGCCTCACAGTCGACTAACTGCTCAGTTCAGGCGTAACGATCGAAAAATGAAGGTCAGACAGCAGACACATACGTGATTGTCTCTCGGTTACTAGATAGTAATATACTCACGGCATCGCTCGCCCTCGTCATCCCCAAATGGACAGTCTGTATTGAAGTCACACAGTTTGTCCAACGGGATCCCAGGTCCTTGGTGACAGTGGTACTGACCCTTAAGTGTGATGAAAGACCCCGGTGAGGAACCTGGAAGAGAGTGACAGGAAAGAAATTATCATTTTGTTGACATATATTGTTGTCCATAATAAAGCACAGTGCAGTGCAGATCATAGAATAAATGCATCATGGTTAAATGACTTAATATAATGTGCAAAGAGACACTAGAAATAAAATGTAAATACAATTCCTTATTACGTTCCGTGTTTTCTGCTCCCTGCAAGATTTACAATAGATGTCAAACACTGAAATACAAATCAGCTGCTCAGGGAAACACATCTCACAAATGGAAGAAAGTATTCCGCTGTGTTGCAGAAGTACATCAGTCAGTGACTCAGGCTAATTTATGTCCTGGCTGCAAAGCATGTGTGAAATCCTGAGGCTGCCTTGTACGAAGATAAATAGCTTGCCTGCGTCTGCATAAGCATCTGGCTTTGAGTACAGTATTCTTCAGGAAAAAACCTGACCCAGATACTCTTGCAGGTAGCAAAATTGGAGCTTTCTTTCATTCTGGCTGTCTTACACACATTCTCGGGTATCTTGCTCACATTTGCATATCATGCAAATCAGGGAGGTGATATTTTCAGACTCTTGCGGACACTTCCAACCCACTCATCAGAAGCTGATTACAGAAAAGAAAAAAAAGAAACAAACAAAAAATCATTGACGCGCATCTTGATTTTCAACTGTCATGTGGATACAAACTGATGTCTATCATGAATGACAAGCTCCGGTTTTGAAAAAGCGTCCTCGATCTGTTTTTGAGATGCGGTTTCTGTAGTCACAAGCAGGCCGATAAGCGTGTTGAATGTGTGATAAAGACAATTGTGGGGCCTATGCTGATTACACCGACAGTGATGCAAAGTAATTTACCTGCAAGGTGAGAGGCTAATTTGTTAGGCTGATTTGTTAGGCAGGATTATAAAAGATCTGATGACTAAAAATGAGCGCTGTCAAACGATTCCTAAATTTGATTAAATTTAATTAATTGTGATTATTCACAGTAAATTACTTGCTTGCATAACTTAAAGCCACTTTAAAAAGGTCCCATTATTTGAAATTCTATTTTATTGTTAGAATGTCATACACAGATATTTTTTTCAAATGTTTTGTTCACGTACAACACTTGACAACGGTATCATCTAAAGTTCTGCTGTAGTGTATTTTTAAGCAAAATCTGCCACGCATCACACCAGTCGGAGTCTCCTCACTCATCTTTGCACTGACGAATACATTGATCTGATCACTGACCGTATAACAAACCGTGGCACCTTTCAGGTAATTATACGTGGTTAAGGTAAAGAGCATGTGCGGTCAAAACAAAATGCGTAATTCATCTAAATTCATACGTGTTTATTGCATTCATTTTGTGATTAATCAGATGCTTTAACGCATAACTCGAATATATATGAGCGTCCCCTCGGTCGGCATCCAACCGAGAGTGGAAATATTATAATGTGTTTTTGTTTTTTAATGGTTTATTATGGTTAGTTTGTATGTTTAGCACCTATCAATGCTGCTGATGCTATAGTGTTTCAGCTAAGCTACATTCATGTAGCACTTGGCTTCTAAAACTTATTGTTCATCCTCCTTGTCTTTGGGCTCACAAATATAAGATTCTGGATCTTCGTTTTTCCCCAAAAAATCGTTTTTGGCTCTCACAAAGTCGTTTTGATTTATCGTTCTTGTTTATGGGGAAGGCATTTGTGGTTCCTCCCTCTACGTCACAGATCACATGACTAACTTCCTCATTAACTCTCAGAAAGCTTTTTGAATCTCCAAGAGATTGATACTATGTTGATCATATCTATTTACTCGCAAACTTTGGAAGTCGTATGATGTTATAAATCATATATATATGAAAATAGCTTCAATATAGAGGCAACTTTATATAGAGGACTTCTCACTGGTACACATTGTGGGCGGACGCTCCCCTTTCCTCTCCCTTATCTCTCCTGCTTGCTTCTTTGTCTTGTCATGTGTTAACTTTCTTGTTGCCTCTTTTTGCACTGCTCTCCAAATCTAAACATTGGAACTATTTAACTCAACGAAATTGACAAGATCTTGGGTTTGGGGGAACCTGCTTGTCGTGACGGAGCGGTTGTTGCTGGACACACGACGGACTCTTGGGAGGGGAAGGAGTGCCGCGTGCCTGGCGACCCTTCAATCGAGGACGTGAAGATATCTACCTATTGGGAATTATGACAACAGGAAATCTGCTGATTGGAGTAAGCGTTGCTCTGGTTTGTCGACAAATTGGAAGTTGCTGGCAGTCTTCAAAGTACCCCAAAGCTGCCACAAATAATTGGAGGATGCGGGAAGAACTGTGGACACTCTTGTGATTTGGATAACATCGGACTGTCTGCCCTGCAGGGTGAATTTTGAGGACCAGTCATAGACAATTTAGAGTGAAAAGCAAATGTTATTTTCACTCGCATACAAAACATTCTAACTTGGATTGTTTCCCTGGCTTCGAGACTCTCCTGAAGGACAGTGCGGTGAAGACATAACAAACTCCCTTCTTGTCTCTCATGGACACACACTTGTTGTTGTTGACTTTGGACTGACTAGCGACTGCACGACACCAAGGCCGCGGAACAGAGACACGCGGCAGGCTTACACACACACATGCATCCACAAACAAATATACGCCACACACACACACATACCCCACCTGCATCCAGCGCTCTTGACGCAAATCACTTAGGGGTGATGGATGGCTGGGCAGTGCCTGAAGAGCTGCAGCCTCCCACCGTGGCCCCATCATTTCCTCCCCTCTGTTTCTAGTCTCAAGATGTATGTTGTAATATGTGCTTTGCTATTGAGGTTTTTTTCCCACTTCAGACTGGGCCCCCTTAGGAGCCCAGTCTAGATTGTATTTTTTAATCATCCTTCCCCAGCGTTTACCTTTTCCCCATCGTTTACGGGGCGCCTTGTGGCGACCCATCAGCGTTCCTTTTATGTAACCCTGTACACTGTTTGTTTGTCTAATTTTGAACAGGTTTGTGCTGAAAACAAAGTTTCGTTGTACTTGTGCAATTACAATAAAGACCTACTTACCTACCTACCTACTTGTTTTTCCATTGTACTGGTACTTTAAATGGAAATACCATAAATTAAGGGGGGGTTTTCTGATGAGATTAAAAAATATATTAAGTAGATTCATTATTTACAGATCATAATTTTCCACTCATTCTTTTTTGTTTTAAACAAGATTTTACACTGGCAAGTCAGCAGCCAAAAAATGTAAATCATCCCTCCAACGACCAATCCAGACCGAGATAAAGACTGAGATTAATTCAGTTGGAAGCTTGTTGCATTAAATATTAATGTTTGAGGAGCTGTTTTACTTAATGTTTTGCTTTTGATCTTTTCATATATTCCTAGATTATGACCTTAATCTAATTTTAGATTACCTGAATGAATCCGTTCTTCGTTATTTTCATTTTGAGTCTTGGTTGAAAGACAATTTTGCTCAAGGAGACAAATCAATTGACAGTTCTCTCATAGCTCTTACCAGATAAACACACAATACTGAATGCTGATGTGTGCCAACAAACATTCTCGAGTTTTATTTTCATTTCCATACACAAATTATTAAAAGCACAATTGCTATGAAGTGTATTTTCTCTACCTGGTGGGGAATGGGAAGATACAGTTACATTGACCTTACGAACAACAACTGAGTGAAATTGTATAATGGAAAGATGGAGATAGAATATTTGCCCATGTTGAGATCTCAAGCTTTGTGTATATATATATATATATATATATATATATATATATATATATATATATATATATATATATATATATATATATATATATATATATATATATATATATATATATATATATATATATATATATATATATATACACATACATACATACATATATATATATATATATATATATATATATATATATATATATATATATATACACATACATACATACATATATATATATATATATATATATATATATATATATATATATATATATATATATATATATAAATCATCCCTCCAATATATATATATATATATATATATATGTATGTATATATATATATATATATATATATATATATATATATATATATATAATATGTATGTATACATATATATATATATATATATATATATATATATATATATATATATATATATATATATATACATATATATATATATATATATATATATATATATATATATATATATATATATATATATATATATATATATATATGTATACATACATATATATATATATATATATATATATACATACATTATTATTAATAATAAAACGTAAATCCCTGACTTACCTATCAAGAAGGAAATTAGCAAGTTTGGCGTGAGATGAAAAAATCTTTCCCGCCTTCAATCGTCTCCATCTTTCAAAGGCATCCCAGGTACAAATCCTCGTGTTGTTCCTGGCTTTGTCATGAATAAGTTTAGAATCGTAAGGAGGCCTTTTAGATTTACTAAGGTCTGACATGTTTAGTAACTTTACCAGTGGCAGTAGCTCGATGAAGAGGGCGGTGCGTAACTGGCAATCTGGATATAACACACTCACTGACTTTTTCGTTGGTCAAACGGGAGAGGGCGGGGCATCGAAATGAAAACAATAACAATATTTCAGGGCTGTAAATCTAATTTTGAAATGAGCATATCACGGCTGAACTACTTTTATCAGTTATAGAGGTATTCGAAAAGAACAATGATTTATTAATGCCTTTTGACATATCAGTGCCATTTAATGATGACTTGACATGAAATTATTACATATGGCACCTTTAACATTTTAATGCGGTCCACTGGATATTTTCAAACTATAGAAATGATTCCAATGGCTAAAACCTGAACTTTTGAGTGGCATACGAAGCTATGGGAACAAACAGAGTGGGGCAGAGTGGGTGGGGCTTGTTTACAGAGAAAAAAAGCCATGGCGAGTGTCAGACGGAGGCAGAATTCTACAGCAAAGTTCTGCAGAACAGTGATATTATATCGAATATGTGGATGTTTTTTATACTTTGCATTTATGTTTAGCAGTTTTTTTTTGCATCTTTTGCAATTGCTTGATTATAAAAGATGTCGACCAAGGAGGTGGTCTGCAGGAGCGCAATACCTATTCTCAATTGTGTTTTATTGTTCATAGTTTATATTGTAAATCACACATTCTATATTTTTATCTACATTCTGACTGTCATATCATTCTGTAAAAAAAACTAAAGTTAATTCCGTTTTTAGATGGTCTGGTTCGATTTTTTTCTGAAAAAGACACTGGAATGTCGATGAACATACAGAATGTGGGATTTACAATTTTAACTATGAACAATAAAACACTGAATATTAAAAATATATGAACGTTGCACCTTGAATGCAGACCACCTCCTTGATCAACATCTTTTATAATCAAGCAAGAGTAGACTGACCATATTCTGAAATCCCCAAAAGAGGACACGTATATGCGTGCCAAGACCGGGACCAGGTGAAAATTTGCCAATGATACTCGAACTTGCTTTATAAATAATATATTTATTTAAATAAAGCATTTTTTCTCCTCTGTTGACAGCAGTGTTGGTGCTAGGAATTTTCAAAATGGTGTCGCAGGCCCCCATAAAGTCATAAAAATGGGGTCACACGGTAAATTTTTGGGGTCCCACTTTTTTGTAAACAAATGACATATGTATGCATTATCCTGTCATATCTCACATTCTATGTTGTGTTTTGGAAAAAGGTTGTCATAAACGTTACTTATTTCATTAAAAAAAAATAATACAAAAGAAAACACATTTTTATGAATATGTAAATGTATTCAATTATAAACATTCATTCACTTTTTTCTTTTCTTCATGTATCTAAACTTTACCACTGCTGGTAGTTTTTTATATGTTTTTATTTAATAAGTTGTAGGTGTATTTATTTCAGTATAAAAGTGTAAAAAGTGTTTTGCTTCGGTCATGAAATGATGATAATGGTGTGCCAGGGCATACATACTGTACATTTTATATATAACGCTTAAATCTCTGGAGTCTACATCAACTTCACATCTATCCCTCATTTCAAAAGGTATTAGTCTTTTTATGTTGTTTTTTTGTTTGTTTGTTTTCCGCCCTTTTTTGTCAAACAAAACTATGTTTTTTATGGCAAACACACAAAATATGCAAAATCTTCCACCAAAAATATTTTTCAAAGTGGAATATTTAATGTGAAGTAATCGGAACCTTTGATAGGTCAATAATTCATTATAACATTGATTTTGATTCAATATTATGTTTTGAGCAATGACCGTTTGAAAGAAAAAAAACCAGCTTTGTTTTATTAGTCAACATTGCAACTTTTTCTAAATTACATTTCACCTTTAAGCTTTTTTATTTCACTTTTGTTATGTTTTTGTTTATTTTAATAGTATTTTTAGAATGTCCCATGGGCCTTTAAAACTTTAGCTGTGGGCCGCAAATGGTAAAAAAAAAAAGTGCGTTAACGCCAACACTGCTTGACATGACAGTATAAAAAAATAAGTCACACTTATATTCTGTAACATTCACAGTTTTGGAAAAAAGTGCAGAGGTAGAAATATTCAAAATAACCTCTTGTATATAATCTAAACATAAATAATGCCTCAAAACAAGTTAATGAAATAAAAAAAAAACAGCAGACGAGCTCTCGCCCTGCACAGCTGTTTTGTACTTTGTAGTGTGGATATGGGCTTGTAGATCTTTGGCCCCTTTATTTGCCACAGATATATACGTTCCTGCTTTGCACACAGTGCATTCTGCTTTCCATGTGTCACGGCCAGGACGAAAACACAAATACTTTTTCCGCAAATCATCCGTGAAGTTGCTTTTACGTTTCGGCATTTCTTGTTTTAATGTCCGTCTCTCCACTCACTAGCTCTCTCGCTCTGTGTCTCTGCCCCTCCCTCACGAATGTTTCTGCGTTAGCACACCTTCACAGTTTGTTTTGTTTAACCCCTTCTTAACCCTGGACGTACATTGAAAATACACGCAACCCTAACTCAAAATGCCGGACATTTGAGGCATTTAAGAAGCCCGCCCGGACACCCCGGACAGTCCCGCAAAAGAGGACATGTCCGGGGAAAAGAGGATGTATGGTCAGCCCAAGCAAGAGCAACAAAGATGCAACAAACATCCACTTATTTGAAATAATATGACTGTTCCTATGGTCACCGTAGAGTTTGGTTCATCTATTAATGACCAAATTTTGTCTTGTGAACAACGAGTTAACGCTTAAACATGTATTCCTTTCTCCTATGGAATGCATCCAAACGTCATGCGCTGCGTCTTCTTCTTACGTTTACCTGAACATCATTATCCAGCACCACCTGCTGGTCACATTGTGTATCACAGTCAGTTTAACTGCATATCATGACACCTAGAAACCGTATGTGCTGATTTTAACCACTGCAATAATTTATATAGTTTGAAAACATCCAGTGGGCCACATTGGAATGTTAATTATGTTGTATTATGCCAAGTTAGCCCAGTTAACTGCCTTTTTCAAGACTCGTGTCACATGACTTCAAACTTGACACCTCATTGGCTGGTTCTGAGACAGGATCGATTGCGTCAGTTTTAATTTACTGGATGTGAGTCTTGCTTTTTGAAGCAGCACATTTTTCGACACTGAATTTTTCAGCACTGAATTTTTTTTACACTGAATTTTTATGAACTGATTTTTTTATACACTGAATTTTTTATACACTGAAGATTTTTACACTGAATTTGTATACACTTCATATTTTACACATTTTTTGACACTGAATTTTATACACTAAATTTTAAAACACTATTTTCAGTGAAATTGTCAGCATAATTTGATGTAAAAAAATTCAGTTTATAAAATTTAAATGCAAATAATTCAGTTCCATAAATTCAGTGTCAAAAAAAGCTTTTGTAATAAATTTCATACTTGCCAACCCTCCCGTTTTTAGCGGGAGACTCCCGGTATTCAGCGCCTCTCCCGATAACCTCCCGGCAGAAATTTTCTCCCGACAAACTCCCGGTATTCAGCCGCAGCTGGAGGCCACGCCCCCTCCAGCTCAATGCGGGCCTGAGTGAGGACAGCCTGTTCTCACGTCCGCTTTCCCACAATATAAACAGCTTGCCTGCCCAATGACGTCATAACATCTACGGCTTTTAGAGAGTAGAGTGCCCAACTGCGCACACAACAAGGAGACGAAGCAGAAGAACGAGGAAGTTACAGACATGGCGACGCCGTCGACGAGCAAGATGAAGAAATACGCTTGCAAGTTCCAAAACGAATGGAAACAAGAACTTCAGTTCATCCAGGACAGTTCGAAGGGGAAGGGGTATGTAATTATGTTGCCTGTACATTTTGTACAACAGACTTCTCCTTTGAACACGGTGGCCGAGTCATGAACGGAGGAGAAGTTAAACAGGACAATACTGCCATCTACTGGATAGCCCCCGGAACACTGAAATTCAAGTATTTTTTTTATTTATATGTATAATAAAATAAATATATATACACATATATATATAGCTAGAATTCACTGAAAGTCAAGTATTTCATACATACATATATATATATATACATACATATATATATATATATATATATATATATATATATATATATATATATATATATATATATATATATATATATATATATATATATATATATATATATATATATATATATATGAATGAAATACTTGAGTTGGTGAATTCTAGCTGTAAATATACTCCCCTATTAACCACGCCCCTCGCCCCACCCCCGACCACGCCCCACCTCCCGGTATCGGAGGTCTCAAGGTTGGCAAGTATGAATAAATACACAAACTAACCTTCATAACAAGCCATGTTGCCATTCATACAACAAAATAAGTCATGGCCTGCTTCGCGGTGTACCAGGAGATTTTTGTCATGTAAAATTTGTGACTTGGCCGAACAAAAGTCGGGAAACACTGCTCCAAGGTATATTTACGTGATGTGTGCTTCACCGCAAACTGAAGTGTACCGCATGAAAGACATTAAGGCTCTTATAGAAATTACCATACGTCCTGAATAAATAGCGAGGTGAAATGTATTACGAGACAAAAGCACATCAAAGGGAAGCCATGTTTACTGTATTAACAGCTCACTCAGCAAGTTCCTCCACTTCAAAATCCAAAAAGCGCATTTGTCTGAATAAATGATTTTGGCAACAAACACCCTTTTGTCAGAACTGCTAACGTCTTTGAAGTGTAAAAAACACACAAAAAAAACAATGTGAATGATGCAGTTATCTGCGTGGGTGTGGATGCAGCTTGTGATGCCCGTTCCATCCAGACATACATTATGCAATGATTGGGGTCTCTCTTAGTTCAATGCAAGCACGACAATTCATCCCAAGATGGAAACCTTATCCCCGAAACTAAGGGCAATGTATGTAAATTCATCAATTTATATCAGTGCTGTGACTTTTGAATTAAACATTGAAACGTGGGGATGTGACGAGGGAAGCTTTGCGCTCCTGGAGTTTGGCTCGACATGGCTGCTGAGATCTTGGCCTACCGCAGTCCTTGAATCACACCTGTCAGATTGTGAGAACAAGCAGGTCGACCGGGGATGGATTGTCTGTGGGAGTTAGGGTGTTTTGTTATCATTGTGCTCATGGGGTCAGTGAGGAGAATGATGTATGAGTTGAGAAGAGCAGCAAAAGAGACTTGAGGGCACAGTAGCTTCGGAACAGATGCCAAAGATGTGTGTAGCTGTTTCCACGACAACCATAGACAACCATCGACTAAGGTCATTCGCACAAAAAGTATTTTTGAAATTGTACTGTATATCAGACCGTATTGCAATTTTAATAGACATTTTCATGTGTTTCAGCCTTTCATCCACACTCAGAATGTTTGAAAAGATGTAAGGAGGAGCATCTCCATAATTCAGAGTTTGTCTTTGTTTTGGTTTGTTCACCTCAAAAAATGTCATTATTTTCCCCTGTAATATGTTTATCTATGTTCTCTGTGATGTTATGTCCATTCTTGAGCAATAACAAAAGCTTGTACTGATTTTTACACATACTTCGTATTAAAGTAGTGCCTCAGCTTACGACCTTATTAATTTGTTCTGTGTCATAGCTCTTAACTCAAAACACTTGTACCCCATTGTCTGGACTATGAGACGCTACTTTTTTCCGACGCTTTGAACCCTGCGGCTTATTAAACGCTGGATTTTTCTTCGCTAACGCCCATAATATTTTGTATTTAACAAACACTTTTCATAAAACGCCGACAGACACTGAAAAAGTGTGTTATTGTTCGTGCTATGGCACCATCTTCTGGACCAGTTTGTTTACTGCAGGTGCTGCGAGTTAAACGTCTACAGTATTTCTGTCACGGCGCGGGCTCGAACCCGCTTTTCATCGGCAGCTAGTTCTGCCAGCACCTCTGTTGGCAGTACGCCAGGACACGCCCCTGCTCGCTCTGGCTGCCTCACGGCCACACACCGGCAAAGCTGCAAGCAATCTGCAATCTGCGCACCTGGGACTAATGATGACAAGCAGGATAAAGACCAGCTGACCCGAGGAGCCTACGCCGGAACGTAGTTTACTCTTTTGTAGTAAGCATCCCGTCTCTGGCTTCCCCTCCTGCATACTTGCTCTCTCTCCTTGTGACTTCCTTGTTTCCGTGTCTTATGTCCTCTGTGCTCCCCGCAGTGTCCTTCCTGTTCCCCGTGATCGAGCTGTGTGCCTCGACTCCTCTCTGGATTTTGGACTGCCTCCCTCGATCCTTGACCGCTGGCTTGCCCACGGACTACCTTCTTGCCTTGCCCCTCTGGACTGACGGATTCATTCAAAACGCACATACAACAAACACTGGTAACATTTACTTTGTTAATCCTACACATCGTTTCACACCAAACACATAGAGTAGCATACACCTTCCATACACTCATCAAAGGTTTAAATAAACCTGTTGAACTGATCCTGGTTTTGGTGTCGTCTCCTTCCCCCGCCGTACGTAACAATGTCCTTCTGTTTAATGCCTTAAACCAGAAGAACAAGTGCCGTTCTGTCTACTCGTCATCCATAGCGTTTTTACTCATATGGTTTCTTCATTCATCGCTCCGAGCAACGTTTGTAAGTATTATAATATATCTAAAACAGTTCAAACTCACTAAACACATGTGTGATGGTAGTGTTGATGGTAGTGTTTTCATGCATATTTGTACATGCTATCGTAATGTAATCAAGCTAGCGTCGCCAGCATTAGCCAATATGCTAACACGGTTACAAGTGTCTGTGTTAGTATCATTAACTTACAATGGCATTCTTTTTGTATGGTTTCAGTTTCACAAATTCCTCAGGGAATTCACCAAAACAACACCGCAGGGTTATTGTGTCTGTTTAGCTGATTGGATAGCTAGCCTTTGCAGCTAGTGGGTCCATGACGGTGACTTCTGTTTTGTTTGATCAGCCATTTTACTGCCGTGTTGGCACCGTTTGGAAACAATTAAGGTATGTAAATAAATGTTGACAAAATCTTCCTGTGTAAATAACTAATTTCACAACATATATATCTGCGGATTATAGTCGGGTGCGGCTAACATATGGAAAAAGGTTTTCTTCTAAAATTTAATGAGTGCGGCTTATATACCGGTGTGCTCTATAGTCCGGAAAATACGGTGTTTACAGTGGAACCTTGATTATCAAACCCCTCATTGTACAAACTTTGTGATTTTACAAACCACAGACAATCCATCCATCCATCCATTTTCTACCGCTTGTCCCTTTAAAGGTCGCAGAGGGTGCTGGAGCCTATCTCAGCTGCATTCCACAGACAATATGTTTTGTTTTATGAACCTTGTTTCCGTGTTCAAACATGTAATCCAACTATTGTGTGCCTCGCAACAAAGCCATTTTGTGTCCGGCAGTATATCCATTGCGGGCGGGCTGATCGACCTCTGGTGTTCATTCAGTCAGCAGAGCAGTGCTGACGTAACAGTAGCTACTGTGCTCAGTGCTACCGTAATTTCCAGTCTATCAGCCGCTACTTTTCCCCCGAAACTTTGAACTTTGCGCTTTAAGAGCTTGACCTGCCGCCAATAGAGTTAGCCTTGTCACATCAGACCAATGCAATTGCCAAACAGTGGACCAATGAAATCGGTTACATTAAATCAAACGTACTGTGCACTCAACAGAAAGACACAACAAAATGGCCATCGATAAAGGAAACGGTCGCCGCATTGAGCAGTAATTCACCAGAGCAGCACAAACGCCCGCAGCCGCCGAAACCGAAGCAAAAATGTGACCGACCCCACACACATACAACGACTACGGAGGCCGCTGAGCCCACCTACCCAACTCCATATATTGCCCAGTCAATCAATCCATCGAACATCGGCCCAGGCCCACCAAAGACCCCAACGCGCCGCCGACCACACTCAGAGCCACACCCCCACACAGCCGTGGACCGTGCCAGGAATCACCACAGAAGGGCGAACAGCACATAGCCCCCACCCCGGTGAGGAAAGAAACTACCAGCAACTAATCAGGAAGGTACTAAAGCCAACCAGTCTGATCGCCCCCAAGCAAGCCTGTCCATCCCACCCGCTCCACATCCCTGACACCAAGTTGTCTGGCCTGAAAAGGAGGAAGAAGAAAAACACGATACAAAACACACAAAAAAAACCCAGAGAAGAAGAAAAAAATAAATAGAAGAATAAAAATGTATTAGGGTGGTCCCGAGACCAAACCCGGTACCACAATGTATTACGAAACTTTTTGATTCTTTTCAAACAGCAAAAAACATTTCGGTAACACTTTAGTATGGGTAACACATATTCACCATTGATTAGTTGCCTATTAACAAGCTAATTAGTAACATATTGGCTCTTAATTAGTCATTATTAAGTACTTATTAATGCCTTATTCTGCATGGCCTTATTATACAACCAGTAAGCCATTAACTAAGAGTCTTCCCTCAATAACTTCAGAATTATTGCTTATTAGTAACCCCCCCCTATCCCTAACACTTATATGTTCCCCTAGTGTCCAAATAACTCTAAATTAAGTATTTGTTACTTTAATAACCAACTAATTAATGGTGAATATGTTCCTCATACTAAAGTGTTACCAACATTTCATTTTTGGCTTTATTTTGACCAAAAATCTTATGATACATTAAACACATGTTTCTTATTACAATCGAGAATAAAATAGTAAACATACTAGACAACTTCTCGTTTAGTAGTAATAAGAAAACAAAGGCTCCTAATTTGTCTGCTAACTAATGCAGTAACATATTGTGTTGTTTCCCATTCTAGTATTTTGTCAACATTATGAGGGACATGCAGTAGAAACTTGATTATTTATCTACTTGTTCACTTACTGGTAATATCTGCTTACTTTCTGTTTAACATGTTCTGTCTACACCTCTGTTAAAATGTAATAATCATTTATTCTTGTGTTGTTTTATACTTTACATAAGTTTTGAGTGATAGGGACATTTTTGTATCTGTCCAATACCAAGTAGTTACAGGGTCAAACATTGGTCATAATTAAAGTTCTCCTGTGTCCAGGGACGTATTTCATGACTTTATAAACGATCCAAAAGACAAAAGATTTTGTGATGATAACACATATCAATGCAATCATTGTAGTATCGACTATGAACGGCTCTTTTACTTGGTATCGTTAGTCGATGCCTGTGTAGACCTACCCACGGCATTTGTTTACAATGAGGAGCGCTAGCTAGCTGTTAGCGGTTAGCTATTGTATCCTCTTACAGTGTGTAGTGAAGCATGTTAAGCTATTCCTTGTCCTGTAGGGATGCTATTCGTAAGAAACGTAGTTTATCTGTCGCCATGGCGGCAAGGATTCGTGATTTAGAAGTAGCAAAAACAATACCGACTGCGGATGTACGTTAGTCGCTAGCTAGCTAACAGCTAACAAGAGCAGGAGCTAAGCACTTTAGTGTTTATACTTCAACTTTATCTTTAGTTTTTAAGCCAAAATGAATCCAGTTTCCCTTTTCCATATCCACACCATTTCTGCGGTTGTGATTAATTAGTACTGCGGAACTTTACTAGTACCGGTGTACCGTACAACCCTAATACATACCGATACCAATATTTTGGTACCGGTACCAAAATTATTTCAATACTTTTTAGTACTTTTCAATACTTTTCTAAATAGAGGGGACCACAAAAATGGCATTATTGACTTTATTTTAACAAAAAATCTTTGGGTACATTACACATATGTTTCTTATTGCAAGTTTGTCCTTAAATAAAATAGTGAACATACGAGACAACTTGTCTTTTATTAGTAAGTAAGGACACAAAGGCTCCTAATTTAGTCTGCTGACATTTGCAGTAACATATTGTCATTTTCCATTCTATTATTTTGTCAAAATTATGAGGGATCAAGTGGTAGAAAATGAATTATTAATATACTTGTTCATTTACTGTTAATATCTGCTTACTTTCTCTTTTATCATATTTTATCTACAATGCTGTTACAATGAAATAAGCACTTATTCTTCTGTTGTGATGATTTAAATTAGTTTTGGATGATATCACACATTTGGGCATCAATCCGATACCAAGTCGTTACAGGATCATACATGGGTCATATTCAAAGTTCTCATGTGTCCGGGGACATATTTCCTGAGTTTATAAACATAATATACATTTGAAAAAAACATTTTAGAGGCGGTATAGTACCGAATATGATTAATTAGTATCGAGGTACTATACTAATAACGGTATACCGTACACCTGGCAGTAATCAGGAGGACAGCATAAGAACCAGTCACTCCTTGGGACCTACGCCGGAACGTCGTTAACTCTTGTAGTAAGCATTACGTCTCTGGCTTCCCTCTCGTTGTCCTCGCCTTGCTTTTGTCTTTTGCCCCTTTTTGTCTTGTTGACTTATGTCCCTTGTTCTCCTTGCAGTTGCCTCTCTCAATCCTCGATCACTCGTTTTGGACTTGGACATTGTTGCTTACCGCCTGCCTTCGACCACCTGCCTGTCCCCGGATCTCCCTTGTGCCTACCCTCTTGGTCAGACAAACTTTTCATCCATCACGCATGTACAACATCCTCTTGAATTATTTACATGGTTAATTCTACACTTAATCCTGCAACCAACACTTAGAGTAGCATACACATCCCACACAATCATCAAAGGTTACAATAAACCTGGTAACCTTAAGCTCTTCGTGGTGTCGTCTCCTTCCAACCCTCACGTACATAACAGTACGTTCCGGCCAACCATGTCGGAACCAGACGACACCCCCCAGCCTAGCCTCGCCCCCCAGGCTCGGATCCCACGAAATCCGGACTTGGAGGTAATGTGCTCAGTCCTGAAGACGCACCAGACTCGTTTTGAGGCATTAGAGGACAATTTAGAGAAGGCTTTCACCAAGTTATATATTAAGTTTGACGAGGTAGTCCCCAGCCCAGTGCAAGACTTGGTAACTGGACAGCATGCTACACCAGCTACTAGCTCCGGTAGCGCTTCCTTTAGCCGAGAGCCCAAGATTGCTAGCCCTAAGCCTTTTGAGGGTGATTTTGAGCTCTGTAGGGGTTTTTTGGTGCAATGTGAGTTTATTTTTTTGCACCAACCCTCGCGTTATACTACCGATGGGGCCAAAATTGCATTAATTTTTTCGCTGCTTGCCGGACCTGCTCTAAAGTGGGCTACTGCAGCTTTGGACAAGTCACTGGGCCTCGGCACCGACTACTCAGCCTTCCGGTCCGAATTTTTGGCTGTCTTCGACCACCCCAAGGATGGGGGGGATGCCGCAGGACGCTTGCACACCATCCGGCAAGGAACTTGCTCGGTGGCAGCCTACACCCTTGAGTTCCGGACCATTGCGGCAGACAGTGGCTGGAACGACAAAGCCCTCCAAAGTGCTTTTCGTCAGGGACTCGCCGAAGAAATCAAGGACGGTCTGAGTGTTGCTGGGTCGGGTTTGGTTTTGGAATTGGATTGCATTGTTATGGTATTGCTGTGTATTTTTTTGTTGGATTGATTAATTAAAAAATAAATAAATAAAAAAATAAAAAAATAATGAAATTACAAAAAAATAAAAAATAAAAAATAAATCGATTTTTTAAAAATGAGAATCGATTCTGAATCGCACAACGTGAGAATCGCAATTCGAATTCGAATCGATTTTTTCCCACACCCCTAATATATATATATATATATATATGTATGTATGTATGTATGTATGTATGTATGTATGTATGTATGTATGTATGTATGTATCTATCTATCTATCTATCTATCTATCTATCTAAGTATATATATATATATATATATATATATATATATATATATATATATATATATATATATATATATATATATAGATACATATTCATACATACACACACACACACATATATATATATATATATATATATATATATATATATATATATATATATATATATATATATATATATATATATATATACATATATATACATACATACATATAATAAAAAAAATTAAAAGATAATACCACAAGAGAGGGAATATCGCAGGGCTTCCACATGGGGGGAAAGCTGACGACCCGCACGGCCGCAGGGCGGCCAAAGCCAGACCTTGTCCCACCCCCCAGGGAACCCGGCGCCAAAGGGGCACTGGTGGGCCCCTGCTAGACAGCTGCAAGCCCTCCCAACGCCCCGGGCTGTTAAAGTTAAGAACTTTTGTGATTTCAAATGTATGAGATGCTTTCAAAGTAATAATCTGAGTAAAACATTATAACTGGCCGATTGGCGACACTAAATTGGCTTCAGTGTGTGAATGTGAGTGTGAATGATTGTCTATGTTGGCTCTATGATGACGTGGCGACTTGCAGATGGGATAGGCTCCAGCACCCCGCGACTCCTGAGAAAAAGCATTGATAGAAAATGGATGGATGATATGCCAAGAACATCAGCATGATAATGGAAAGTAGCCACGTTTGTGTGGTGGAAATGATCGACCAGGGTGGCAAAACACACACATATCCCATCAGAAATATACTTAATCATTCTTACTTTGTGTAACTGATACTTTGCAGGAAATCCTCTCTATCTAGATGTTGTAAATTGCTATTTGTAAAAAATAACCACTATGAAATTACTGGTGTTTTGTTAGCAGGGGGAAAGGAAGCAAATCACATCCACTCACGCTTGCAGACTCAATTGACTCCAAATTCGAGATGTAATCTATGTTGTCAAAAAGGACTGCCATATGTCCTGGGGTTAGAAATGTAACGAGTCCTAGCAGGAGCGGCGCTGCCACACTGAGGGCAACATATGAGATATTCATGGAGATTTACAGTTGCCTGGGTGCTAAAGATGGATGCCTCTGAGTTTCCCGCTGGACGGTCGACAGGACAAGAGGTGTTCAGTCATGAATTCAATTAACTGCAACGAGCCACGCTCGATTGGGCCCACCTCTGTTCAATTACTGTCACTAGCTGTCATGCTCCCCGCAGGAGAGACTGAAGCACACATTAGAAAAGACAGCTGAAATCATACATTGAAGCAAAACCTGTGGCGTCCCAAAAGAATGCTCACTGAGCATAGAGATAACTTTGTGAAATGATTGATGCAAAATAGACATTCAATGTACGCAGTAAGATGCAATAGTGTAGCATAGCCTATAGACTCAATATGCAGCTGACGTGGAACAGTTTCCACATTTACTGATTTAGGCCATGTCCACACGAACACGGAGAGTTTCAAAAACACACATTTGGGGTTAAAACAATCTCCATCCACACAAATGTAGTTTCACAACTGTCTATGTGTCTACACACAAACACATACACCTGCTGTCATGCACATTTTGTCCAATCAGAAGCCCGGAAAAAGCAGCAATATCTGACTTGGTGGCATTACACCTTCTATTATGTTTATTTTGATATATTTCAGATGCACAATGACATGTACATTATCTTTAAAACCTGCCTGCACATACACAAAGAATCCTGGGAACATTATTAAAGAGCGAATGCACGCCTTTGCTGCTGAAACCCAACACTCATAGAATTATAACATGTTCAGCAACATGGTGATGTATTACATGTGCTGTGAAGTGTACATTATTTCTACAATCAGCACACACTCACGAAACCCTTTTGCATGCTCAAGTGCCAATATAAAGTGCACAGACTCTCGTGGAATTATAAAGCATTTAATCATGGATATAGTGATATGGTACATGTGTAATGAAGCGTATATTGTCTTTAACATCAGTACACACTACAAGGAGGACGCTACATCATGTTTTTTTTTAGTTGCTTCCATCTGCAAAAATGGAAGCAAGACACGTAAGTTAACTTCATGATTTGTCGTTAAACAAGGACTAAAGCATAAGATAATGTTGCACCTTTCTTATGACACAGAGCAAAAAGATTTGCTTGTCAAAGTTGTTCCATCAGGAGGAGGTACCACGGCGATCGTATCCAAAACAGCTGACTGTTGCAAAGCCCATTTTGATGGGTCTTTTAATTAATGTTGAGTGAAAATAGCAGCATGTTTACGTTCAAACATACATGGAGTCCTCTTATAGTGTGTTTAAAGGCCTACTGAAATGAATTTTTTTTAATTTAAACGGGGATAGCAGATCCATTCTATGTGTCATACTTGATCATTTCGCGATATTGCCATATTTTTGCTGAAAGGATTTAGTAGAGAACATCGACGATAAAGTTCGCAACTTTTGGTCGCTGATAAAAAAAAGCCTTGCCTGGCACGGAAGTAGCGTGACGTCGCAGGTTGAAGGGCTCCTCACATTTCCCCATTGTTTACACCAGCAGCGAGAAAGATTCGGACCGAGAAAGCGACGATTACCCCATTAATTTGAGCAAGGATGAAAGATTCGTGGATGAGGAACGTGAGAGTGAAGGATTAGAGTGCAGTGCAGGACGTATCTTTTTTCGCTCTGTCCGTAACTTAGGTACGAGGGCTTATTGGATTCCACACACTCTCCTTTTTCTATTGTGGATCACGGATTTGTATTTTAAACCACGTCGGATACTATATCCTCTTGAAAATGAGAGTCGAGAACGCGAAATGGACATTCACAGTGACTTTTATCTCCACGACAATACATCGGCGAAGCACTTTAGCTATGGAGCTAACGTGATAGCATCGGGCTTAACTGCAGATAGAAACAAAATAAATAAACCCCTGACTGGAAGGATAGACAGAAAATCAACAATACTATTAAACCATGGACCTGTAAATACACGGTTAATGCTTTCCAGCCTGGCGAATCTTAACAATGCTGTTGCTAACGACGCCATTGAAGCTAACTTAGCAACGGGACCTCACAGAGCTATGCTAAAAACATTAGCTATCCACCTACGCCAGCCAGCCCTCATCTGCTCATCAACACCCGTGCTCACCTGCCTTCCAGCGATCGACGGAGCGATGAAGGACTTCACCCGATCATTGATGCGGTCGGTGGCTAGCGTCGGATAGCGCGTCTGCTATCCAAGTCAAAGTCCTCCTGGTTGTGTTGCTGCAGCCAGCCGCTAATACACCGATCCCACCTACAGCTTTCTTCTTTGCAGTCTTCATTGTTCATTAAACAAATTGCAAAAGATTCACCAACACAGATGTCCAGAATACTGTGGAATTTTGCGATGAAAACAGATCTTTTTGTATTGGATACAATGGTGTCCGAATACTTCCGTTTTAACGATTGACGTCACGCGCATACGTCATCATACATAGACGTTTTCAACCGGAAGTTTTGCGGGAAATTTAAAATTGCACTTTATAAGTACACATTGGCATGTGTTGCAATGCTAAGATTTCATCATTGATATATAAACTATCAGACTGAGTGGTCGGTAGTAGTGGGTTTCAGTAGGCCTTTAAAGCCTACAAGGCAGTGTTGTTGAGCTTGGGAATGACAGCGCACAACCGTGACGTCATCACAAGTCTACTTTTGTGCCGTGTACATGCATACGCTAAGCAGAGAGTTTTGGATCTCCACACTTTGGCCAGCGTTTGTAAAAGTCTGTGTTTTTAAAGACAAAAGTATGTGGACAAGAGGCCTAAACGCAGAGATAAGTATGCACTTATTAAGTTTCTGTGTTCGTGTGGACATGGCCTTAGAATAATTTCTACAAGTTCCAAGAAACCCATCCAAACACCACTTCTGCACTGGGGTACAGTCGTGCAGGAACAGGAAAGTGCCTTCACCCCAAAACCAGAAAACCGTTTTCAGTCACAGATTTCTAAAGAAACTGACCTTTCGGGTGTCAGCACCGTCATTAAACTATCTTCTTTAATAATGCATAAGCCTGTCCACAACACCTCAAACATATTATTGCCCTGCCTGCAGATCTGATTGATAGAGACATCACTTCTATTTAGCATAGAGCGTATACGCTCTCTCCACTCTCGTCGGTGGCCTGGAACATTTAACACTTGCTCCACATCTTAAAAAGAAATAGCTTTGTTTGATTGCCTTGGAAAGGCGCCTCCGATGGAAAATCAGATTGCGCTGATGGGTATACCGCTCATGTATAAGCCTGAGGCGAAAGATTAGAGGTAGAATGTGATGAAACTTAATGCTGCCAGAAGTGTGTAGTTTTTTAACTTATGTCCAGCGTTAAAGCAGTTCAAAGTGCACTTGCCTCAAGGAACATGCAATACAAATGACCACACCTTATATAGTCATTGTCTTGTTTCTTTGGGGTACAGTTCTATATGGTAAGTGTCTTCCCCTGCTCTTTTAAACCTATGACCATAACTAGGTCAAGTCGTCAGGCGGGTCTTAAGGGAGTAAGCTCATGAATTCAATATGTTGACAATAAATCTGTTCCGGAGGATCAAGTATTTTTGGCTCGTTGCAGCCAATAATGTTTATGGCCTGCAAGCCACACAGATTAGGGGTAGGAAATAGTGGGAATTTTGTTATTGTCCCGATACCAAGTAAATACAGGGTTAGTATCACAGATACCGATACTTTTTACTTGAAATGTCATTATCATTTAATAGTTTTTTGAATTTACCTCTGGTTAGTTGATTAAGATTATGACAAAACACAGGATTAAGATTTTATGCAAATAAAAAATAATGTATTACTTAAAAAAAAAAAAAAAAAAAAATATATATATATATAATACATTTCCATTCACTAAATTCTACAATAATAACACTTTATTAGTATACATATAATAGATGGTTATGATATGTTTGAGAAAAAAGTAAGAATATTGATATAATAGTAATAATAATACTGGTTAAAATAATATTATCATCTTTTTTATTATTATTAATCATAACAATAGTACTACTGTAACTGTAATCTGAGTTATTATATTGGGCCATATTAATATTTTAGGTTTGAGGTATATACTGTATCTCTTTACTTTTGAGTTTCAGACTAGGAAAATGTTGTGCTCGCATGAAATCTGAGGGTACCGTATTTCCTTGAATTGGCGCAGGGAATATAGTATTCGCACGTCTAGAATTACTACTCGTTTCCCAAAATAATTAACGCATGCTTGGCCTTATCGCCGGTTTATTATTAACGCCGGATCAAATTAGTTTCGCAAAATATTAATTTTATTATCGCATGTCTATAATTTTCGCCGGGTCAAACTCGTTTCGCAAAATATTTAGCATATGGCTAGAATTTCCACCGGGTCAAATTCGTTACGTCACGAGTGACGCTTTACCTGTCCTCATTTTCAAAATGGAGGAAGCTGCTTTCAGTAGTTTGCAATCACACAAAGGAAAAAAGATAAAGAGCTATTCAGTAGGATTTAAGGTCCAAGCTATTGAATACCGGTACAGTATGCTAAAAAGAACAGTAAGCAGCTATGTTTTATTAATATACCGTATCTGCGTGTGTCAAATACTGTATAAGTCATTAAATGACTCCCGCCTCCTGGTGGTAGAGGGCGCTGCCGCGCTAGTGATCCTTCTTGCGACTTCCGGTACTGCAGAAGAAGTGACTACACGCAGCAAGAGATTTTTTATTTTTTTCCTCTGCCTGAACTTTTAACATGGAGGATTACATACCGGTATCTAAAATAAAACAGTTTTCTGAACTGGACTTTCAATCGAAGCAGGAGGTAATAATTAAAGGAATATCTCCATCGAGACAGAGAGACTTTTAAAACTGAAGAAAGAAAATAAGGAAGACTTCTATAAACAAGTTATCGATGCTTTTGGTCAGAAGGAGCTGCAAATGGACTCCATTTATAAGTACAGGTAAGACCATAATAACGTTTTTTTTTATTAAATGTGCTTTTCATGATGGTTTGCTTACACACTCAAAGCGCACGCCTAAATTTACCGCATTCCTTTTGGTAAACGCCGGAGTGGGAAGAGGTTTTAAAATAATTACCGCATGCACGGCCATCCCGCCGGCTTCCGGTAAACGCCGGAGTGACAGGAGGTTTTAAATTAATTAGCGCCCCTGCGGCTATTCAAGGAAATACAGTATTCGAATAATTTGCGAGACATACAGTATAGAGGAGAGACTGCAACAACAGTATCAATCCCATCAAGCTAGTATCGATCCAATACCAACACTCACCTTTGTTATACATACAACTGATATTCAGACTGATTCACCTACATTGTCCACGAAGAGTTGCATATTACTTAACAAATATTTCAAAATATGGCCCATTTTCATTGGGAAAAAACAGCAAAGTAAAATAAAAATATATATTCAAACCGTAAAAACGTAATCAAGCAATAGTTTGTCATGTCAGGACATTATTTTGTCAGTCATGTCTATAAGTTGCTACCAACTGAAAAAACAACAAAATATAAAATGTCATGGTAGTCCCAACAATTTTGATAAATGATTTTGATTCTAGACAGAGATGAGAAATGAATATATGACTGATGGGGAAGTGAGGAAATTAATAAGCTTTTGCATATCTAAAGGATAATACCATGAATCTATTTCAGCCTATTGAACAACACATGCGGAGCGATACTGAAACATAGATCCTTCAAATGCCAGATCTTTATACTTTAATATCGATTCTCAAATGGATATATCTTTGGTACTTAGGTTATTTGAGGCAATGCATATCATTAACAGGAACACAGTGGAAAGTAACTAATAATGAGCTATGTTAAAAGCAAAGCTATTATTTCATATGCATTACTTTTCCAAATATAGCAAATACATTATCGGCCTGATTTACTAAAGGTTTGCGTATACTAAAAACCGTGCAAACCTGATAGTAGATCAGCTTTGCCTGCGCTAAGTGTGTGCAAAGTGAATTGCGTCTGTTAAGTGAGCACAATAAGGCGTGCAGTCCATTTTGCGTCTCTGTCTTCATTAATATGCAAAATATTTGCTGATCATCAAAACGGCCACAATATTGGGAGAAGACGCAAACATAATTATTTAGCACGCACAATGTGATATGTCTACACTCACCACCGTTTAGCGTGCACTATTTGGCACTTTATTTACCACGTGCCAGAAGGACTTGCAAACTGACAGTTTCATACACGGCTACAGGATCAGTACACACGTTGCAAAGGACAAATGATGGACAGCAAGAATCCTCCGTCGTACATGTGTGTGTGTGTCAACATTTTGGACGGTAGAAATAAAACATTTTAGACATACCGTCTGGGTTGTGAAAGTGGAGGAGTTCAAGTACCTCGGAGTCTTGTTCACAAGTGAGGAAAGATTGGATCGTGAGATCGACAGGCGGATCGGTGCGGCGTCTTCAGTAATGCGGACGCTGTATCGATCCGTTGTGGTGAAGAAGGAACTGAGCCGGAAGGCAAAGCTCTCGATTTACCGCTCGATCTACGTTCCCATCCTTACCTATGGTCATGAGCTTTGGGTCATGACCGAAAGGACAAGATCACGGGTACAAGCGGCCTAAATGAGTTTCCTCCGCCGGGTGGCGGGGCTCTCCCTTAGAGATATGGTGAGAAGCTCTGTCATCCGGGAGGAGCTCAAAGTAAAGCCGCTGCTCCTCCACATCGAGAGGAGCCAAATGAGGTGGTTCGGGCATCTGGTCAGGATGCCACCCGAACGCCTCCCTAGGGAGGTGTTTCGGGCACGTCCGACCGGTAGGAAGCCACGAGGAAGACCCAGGACACGTTGGGAAGACTATGTCTCCCGGCTGGCCTGGGAATGCCTCGGGATCCCCCGAGAGGAGCTGGACGAAGTGGCTGGGGAGAGGGAAGTCTGGGCTTCCCTACTTAGGCTGCTGCCCCCGCGACCCGACCTCGGATAAGCGGAAGAAGATGGATGGATGGCATATCGTCTAATCCGCTAAACAATTTTATAGCTGCTAGAGGACTTAAAGGGGAACTGCACTCTTTTGGAATGTTGCCTATTGTTCACAATCATTATGAGAGACAAGAACACACATTATCTTTTTTTTTTTTTTTTAGGATTTTAAAGATGATGAAAAACGCTTGAAGCAGCTAATGGGATTCACCCTTGCAGCCTTCAAAGCCGACAACTTTAAAACCCTCCATCAACGTTTTATATACACGTTCATAACAATACATAATATGTTTAATATTTACTGTATTTTGATTATTTTAATTATTGCGCGGAAGACATAATACCCGTTTCCATAGTAGTAAACGTACGACTTCTGGCAACAAATGTGTGTTCCTACTTCCGTAAACAAATGCGTGTGTGTGTTCTAATCATGGCAGACTTGGTAACAAACAACGAAGGTGACTATATTTTGGACAAATGAGGATTCACAATCTTATCGTTTTGAAGTTGAATGAACGGAGGATAAACTACTGCTTATAGAAGCCAACACAAAGAAGAGGCTTAAACGTTGGAGCAGACGGATGTCGAGACAGTGAGGTCGGCGTGACACGAAGCTCCAAATGAGGAGTTTGGAGACAAGCTATTTCGACATAAATGGTGTGCTTACCCCAAATAAACTTGAAAAACATCCTCGGCAGCTGGACTAAACGAACAACTGTCCATCGAGTCAGTCACATTTTAATATCGACCAGGATACACGCCGCACATCATGCGTGTTAGTACAACTACAGTAGAATCAGAATCAGAATCAGAATAGTTTTATTGCCATTGTTTGAGAACGGGTTCACAAACTAGGAATTTTTCTTGGTGCAAACGTGCGACATAAAACACATATAACACATATTTGGTATAAAAAGAGCTGTGACTGAGCTAGACTTAGAAGGGATTCAAGGAATTCAAGGAGCTGCTGTTAGGAGTTCTTGTTCATTTGCCTGATGGCCGAGGGGAAAAAACTGTTCAGGTGGCGGGAGGTGTGGGTCTGGATGGAGCGTAGTCTCCTGCCTGAGAATAGTGTGTGTCCAGGGTGAGAAGAGTCAGCTGTGATCCGACCCACACGCCTCCTGGTCCTGGAGGAGAACAAGTCCTGGAGGGATGGGAGCTTGCAGCCAATCACCTTCTCCGCAGCACGTACGATGCGTTGCAGTCTATTCTTATCCTGGACTGTGGCGCCGGGGAACCACACTGTGATGGAGGAGGTCAGGATGGACTCTATGATGGCTGAGTAAAACTGCACCAGCATCTCGGTCGGCACCTTAAGTTTCCTCAGCTGCCGCAGGAAGTACATCCTCTGCTGGGCCTTCTTGATGAGGGAGCTGATGGTCAGCTCCCACTTGAGGTCCTGGGTGATGGTGGTGCCCAAGAAACGGAAGGAGTCCACAATGGGGACGGGGGTGGGAGAGCAATCAGGGTGAGGGGGGATGGTGGGGCTGTGACTTTCCTGAAGTCCATGATCATCTCCACTGTTTTCTGGGTGTTCAGCTCCAGGTTATTGAGGCTGCACCAGGACGTCAGCCGGTCTACCTCTCTCCTGTAGGCGGACTCATCGCCATTCGAGATGAGCCTGATGAGGGTAGTGTCATCCGCAAACTTGAGCAGTTTTACGGATTGGTGACTGGAGGTGCAGCAGTTTGTATACAGGGAGAAGAGCCAGGGGGAGAGTACACAGCCCTGAAGAGTACCAGTGTTTGTGGTTCGACTGTCCGAGACAATCTTCCCCAGCCTTACGTGCTATCTTCGGTCTGTCAGGAAGTCATTAATCCAACTGCAGAGGGAGTCGGGCACGCTGAGCTGGTAGAGCTTGTCTCGTAGCAGTCCAGGGAGGATGGTGCTGAAGGCAGAGCTGAAGTCCACAAACAGGATCCTAGCGTAGGTTCCTGGGGAGTCCAGATGCTCCAGGATGAAGTGGAGGGCCAGGTTCACTGCATCATCCACAGACCTGTTGGCTCTGTAGGCGAACTGCAGTGGGTCCAGGAGGGGGGCGGTGATGTCCTTGAGGTGGGGCAGGACCAAGCGCTCAAAGGACTTCATGACCACAGACGTCAGCGCGACCGGCCTGTTGTCATTTAGTCCTGTGATCCGTGCTTTCTTGGGGACAGGGACAATGGTAGAGGTCTTAAAGCAGGATGGCACGCGGCAAAGCTCCAGAGAGGTGTTAAAAATGTCAGTGAAGACAGGAGCCAGCTGGTCCGCACAGTGTCTGAGAGTGGAGGGGGAGACACCATCCGGCCCGGGGGCCTTCCGCGTATTCAGCTTCAAGAACTGCCGGCGTACATCCTCTTCTTTAATGGAGAGGGTCTTTACAGTCTTATTGTGTTTTTGGAGTCCTGTGATGTCATTGGAGTCCTTTGAGTCCTTTAACTCCTTTAATGATGTGCTGGCATTGATGGGGAGGGTGATGGTGGGGGGAGCATGGCTTTGATGAGCTGAAGGCCGTTCATGACGACAGTAATGTGTGTTGAGGCCCTGAGTGAGAGTCCGGTCATTCAGGGCCTGGGGGGTTTTGGGCTTATAGTTCGTAAGGGCCCTTAGACCTCTCCAAACTGCCGCAGAATCATTGGAGCGGAACTGTTCCTGTAGACGGTTAGAGTACACAGATTTAGCTTTCTCCACTTCCCTGGTGAAGTGGTACTTCGCTTCTCTGTATGTACTTCGGTCCCCGCTTCTCCACGCAGCCTCCTTCTTCTTGCGCAGCTGTCGGAGCTTGGGTGTGAACCAGGGCTTGTCGTTGTTATAACAAACCCTGGTGCGCGTTGGAATGATGCGCGCCTCATTGAACTGTATGTATGAGGTCACAGTGTCCGTATACTCGTCCAGATTGTTCGTGGCCGCTCCAATTGCCTCCCAGTCTGTCGTTTCCCAACAAGCACGCAACTCGTCCACAGACTCGGCGGTGAAACACTTAATGTTCCTCATAACATGTTTAGCCAGTTTCAGTCTCTGTCTGTATGAAGGGATTAAGTGCACCATCACGTGATCTGATAGTCCAAGAGCAGCCCGCGGGACTGCATGAAAAGCCTTGCTCAATGTAGTGAAAAAGTGATCCAGCGTGTTCTCCTCTCTGGTTGGGCATTTAATAAACTGTCTATACTTTGGTAATTCCTGGCTCAAATTTCCCTTGTTAAAGTCACCAAGCACGATAACAAGAGAGTCAGAAAAAGACCGTTCCACATGTAAGATCTGTCCTGCGAGCGCGCGCTGAGCGTCACGCACGTCCGCGCCGGGCGGGATGTAAACAGCCACGAGAATGAATGAAACAATCTCAGGCGGTGAGTAAAAGGGCTTACAGTGGATGAAATAATATTCCAGTGAGGAAGAACAGTGTCTAAAAATGACAGTCACGTCTGTGCACCAGCTATTGTTGATAAAGAAGCATAGTCCCCCGCCTCTTTTTTTGCCAGAGAGCGCCGCGTCTCGGTCCGCGCGGAGGAGATGAAAGCCCTCCAGTTGAAGCGCGCTGTCCGGGACACTTGCGCTCAGCCAAGTCTCCGTGAAACACAACACACATGATGCGGAGAAGTCCTTGTTCCTTCTCATCAGCAACGCTAGCTCGTCCATCTTGTTGGCAAGTGAGCGGACGTTGGAGAGGAAGATGCCTGGTAGAGGCGTGCGTAATCCCCGTCCGCGAAGACGGACAAGTGCGCCCGCTCGCTTTCCTCTTCGGTGCGGTTTCCCTCTTTTGAGCACAGAATGGACCAAATCCGCAGCTGACGCTAAGATGACCGGTAACAAGTCCATAGGGATGGTGGATCTGATGTTCAGTAGCTCTTCACGGGTGTAAGAGCACCCGGAAACACAATTTATGTACAAAAACAAACAAAACAGAGCGCACGAAAGCACCGAGGCAGCCTTCATCGGCGCCATGATGATGAGCAGTATATACGCTGTCTGGCTAGTTGTGTACAAACAAAACATGAACTGTGGGCTATTACTTTACAGACACTGTAATATGATTGTTCATGTTTTTCAGTCAGTACGGATTGGTGTCTCATCGCCTTGTGTTGCGCATTACAAACTCAAACGTGCTGATGTAGAAGCTAGCTTATCTCTTGCAAAAGCATGCCAAAGTGTTACTTTGCTCGAACAAGAGTTCCTTCTGTTCGTTCTTAAAATAACAATGTCACTACAGTTTGATTATTATACAGGTTACGGTTTTTACATGTTAGAATGCAAAAAAAATGGTAAATGGGTTATACTTGTATCACGCTTTTCTACCTTCAAGGTACTCAAAGCGCTTTGACACTATTTCCACATTCACCCATCCAGGGGCGCCGGAAGTTGGCAGACCAGTCAGCGATCCTGTTCTGTTTCCCTGTAATGTTTGTCTGATTTTGAATGGGATTGTGCTGAAAATGTTAATTTCCCCTCGGGGATTAATAAAGTATTTCTGATTCAGACACACATTCACACACTGATGGTCCTAACCACAACCCATCAGGAGCAAGGGTGAAGTGTCTCGCTCAAGGACACAACAGATGTGACGAGGTTGGTAGAAGGTGGGAATTGAACCAGGAACCCTCAGGTTGCTGGCACGGCCACTCTCACAACATCGCCACGCCATCCACAAAAAAAACCCTTTGTCTACTTATCTCTCATAAGGATTGTGAACAATAGGCAAAATTCCAAAAACAAGTGCAGTTCCCCTTTAAGGGGCTAAATAAAGTTAATTTAACAATGTGTTTTGGTGTCCTCTAGTATTTTTTTGGACGTTCGTTTTTTCCCCCACATATAATATATATGATTACAATATTTCTTATATAAAAAATACTTTGTACTGCGTTTTGAGCGAAGTAAGTGCTCGCTCCCTTGCATGCACCTTCAGTCGTTAAGAAAAAAAATAAAAATAAAAAAAGGTGTCATTTTTGATGCACTGCACGACTGCTTTTAAAATGGCCATAAAAAGTTGTAGACATCTCCTGCATGTTTGAAAACAAAGCAAAACATCCCAGATGTCCCGAGTCCACATACAGAGGTGTGGACTCGAGTCACATGACTTGGACTCGAGTCAGACTCGAGTCATGAATTCGATGACTTTAGACTCGACTTGACGAAATGTAAAGAGACTTGCAACTCGACTTAGACTTTAACATCAATGACTTGTGACTTCACTTGGACTTGAGGCTTTTGACTTGACATGACTTGCTACTTTCCCCAAAACCCAAAGCTTAAAAAGTTATTTGGGAGCGCTCCTTTCGTTTTCATTTTCTACGTCTGTGTCTATAAGCGTGTGTGCTGCTTGTCAGCTGGTGTGCTCAGTGCTGTCAGTACAATAGCCAATCGAATTAGATCTACGTTGTTTTCATCCCACAGCTCTCATCCAATCAAATTGCAGGACAACCACCGAACATGAGCTGTCAAACAACGCGGCAGTGAGAAACAATTATGCCAAAGTTGGTTTCGTTCGGGTATAACAACTACGACTTGGTCAACAAAAAACAAATTGCCGTATGCAAATCACGCAGTTCGAATATTACAGGCGGAGACGCAACAACTTCCAACTTCGTTCGACATTTGAAGTTGCACAAAGAAGGGTAAGTTTTGAATGTAAGATAATGTTTATTGGCTAAGTAACATGACTTTTATTTGCTGTGTAGTTAAATCAGTGAGGCTGTAAACTCACTGCTAACGTTATAACCATAGACATCTTATAAGTAGACGCAGCATGGAGCGCTACTGCCTACTGGCGCAGACGAGACGCGGGGCCGCCATCTTGGAGTGGTGATCCGCTCCACTCAGTGCAATTCATTTGGCAGGAGCATCGAACTGTCAGCGAATTTAATTCATTTTACCTCACTGAATACCACTGATTTTCACGCGCTTTTTTGTCATACGTGTAGCTATGATAACGGACACATGTTTTGGCGTTTTTATTATTCATAGTTTGCTTAACAGTAATATAATATTCTTATACGCTATAAGTGACCAGACGTCCGAGATCAAAACTGGGAATATAATCCCAGAGAAAGGGGAAAAAAACGGTCAGCTATTTTTAAATTGAAGAAACAATATGATTAGGTTATATATACATGCGTATATCCTACATAAACAATGTATGAATACATTAGATATCTATATATCTTAGGGACCTATAGACTGTAACTCTGTTGCTGCAGCAGCAGAGAGTTTATTCTGTCTTGACACTTTGTATTGATATTTTCTATTACATTCTTCCCTTAAATGATAATGTTTACAGTCATTGTTATATATGTATTTTTTATGTATGTCGCTTTGGATAAAAGCGTCTGCCAAATACTTAAAAATATATATAAACACCTGAAAGTCTTTATATCAGCTAAAACCACCAATCTGTTTCACTGGATTCAGAATAAAACTTACCCAGCAATGTTAGTATTTGAATATTGTTACTTGAAGACTTATTCCTGGTTACAATTATACTGTTAAGAAATTATTGTCTTATACTTTGCCTAAAATGAGAATGCATCATAATCAGTGACGGCTGGTGAATTTTGTTTTAGGTGGGGCTTAAAGTTTGTAAACCAAACCCCTGTAGGGGTGTCATCCTCCCCCAGAAGATTTCTTTGTGATTTTCACATACAAATATTGAAGATCTTTGCTCCTTATCAACTCTGTGGTTATATTATTTTCATAAAATACAACCAATAGTATGTTAATGTTTGTTTTTGCAAATGTGTTTATTCTGTAAAGGAATGAGTTAAATGTTTAAAATTGTTTAAACTATTAAAATGATAATGTTAATAGTGCTATTATGAATTGCAATGTCAGCACTATTTTTTTTCCTGCAATTTCAAATGCACTTGTTTTAATAAATAAATACAGCGTTTTAAAAGCATACACAATCTGTGTAAAAATATTAGTCTGTGGTTAAAATGACTTGAAAGGACTCGAAACTCAAAATGCAGGACTTGGGACTTGACTTGAGACTTTCCAGTCTTGACTTTGGACTTGACTCTGGACTTGCCTGTCTTGACTCGGGACTTGACTCGAGACTTGAGGGCAAAGACTTGACTTGAGGGAAAAGACTCACATTTACTGCACATTCATGTTATGCTCGGAGCATAACATGAATGTGCAGTAAATGAGAGTGTCTCTGTGGTGATGCCCAGTATAGTAAACACAAAATCCTCATTTAAATAAAGCGGTCTGCACCACTTTACAGTTGTACACGCAGTGTGAGTAGATCACACGTAACACACCCACAAATAGTACACACTTTTTTATTGTTTGCACATGCTGATTACCGCGTGGTGTTTGGATCTTAGTAAATCAGGCTCATGGTGTATTTGCACAAATTTTTGGTATCGGATCTGTATTGCCGATACAGCCTGAATTTTGCTCAAAAGAAAAATCAGTGGTATCACCCATCACTAACACCCTGTACTGTATTTTTGTTGACGTTGATGTTTATAAACGTTTCTGTCAGTCTGTGCTTTTTGCCTCACACTTCAAATCCCAAGTGAAAAACATTAGAAACTGAAATAAAAGCTAGTTTATGCTGAGGATGCAAAGACGATTTAAAGGCCAGATTTAAAAGCTTGCTTTGACACAGAATAGGTTTTTCCTACAAAATCCCATCACCTATCCTTACACATGTCTTGCTCTGTCCACTCCGCCAGCTTCCACATACCAATTTCCCAGGTTGCCTCTGTGGGGCCGTGCGTGATTGATGAGCCGAGGGACACCCTCGTGTTACCGTGTACCTAATCGCAAAGTATAGACTTGCTGTAACGCTCCATTAAAGGCCTGCAGCAGCATGGAGTAATAGTTAGGGAAATACGCAAGGGAAGGGAAGGTCACGAGTTCAAATCCCCTCCAGAGTTCACTATTGCCTTGTCCTCCTCTACATGTCCGTTTGAAAAAAATTAATAGTGACAGGTTGCTGAGTAACACCCAAGCACACATACAAAACATGTTCTTCAGTGAGGAAACTGTCTGACAGTGCCAAAGCACGTATGACCTTCTGACTTGCTATGGTAATAAGATCAGAATGAAGCCCAAAGTCAAAGACTTTATCGAAACACTCAGGTAATGAGCTTGTCAGTCATCACGGTAATGTCTGTTTACTGCCAGGATGAGACAGGAAAGCAGGACACGAGGGTCAGTGACAGTTTGTTTGTGATGCCATGATGAGTGGCAGATAGCGGTCTTCTAACTAGAGCTGTCAAAAGTAGCGAAACCTCATTACAAGTCGATACCAACACCCAAAACATACATTGATATCTCCTTTTTCTGTATTTTCAGTACCAAATACTAGGATAAACACACCTCATATGCACCCGGTTTGCCAGACAATAAGATGTAACATAAATTATCTGTGATGCACTTAAGTGACTTTGTCGCTATATTTAAAAAGAAAAAGTGCATACCTGTATTAAAAGTCAAAGCCAGATGTATCTTGCATGTGTGTATGAATTTTGGATTTATTCACTAATCAAATACAAGCGGTCACGGAAATATTTGAGTGAGAGCGGAGATCCGCCACCACAAGCCCAGGGAGCATGCATTACCACAACATGCAGAAAACCTCCAGAAGCGTGCAACCCAAACTTTATTACTTATTACTGTGCTAAGAAAACACAGCTTAGAGACACTCTTCTGTTGTTTAGCAACACTTTGACGACCATCACTGGTTTTATTTTTTTCACCAGTAAGGAAAAGTGTGGCCTTGGGGTCATTTGCTGAACACAGCTTTTTGCTATGGGCCCAAAATAAAATAGAAATAAAATAAACAACACGAGAAAATATAGCAAAAATGCACGAAGTAATGAAAAAAAGTTGAAATGTTGATATCAACAAAAAAACCCTAAGATTTGTTTCTAAAATATGTACATAAACATATATAAATATATGTATATATATATATATACATATATATATATATATATATATATATATATATATATATATATATATATATATATATATATATATATATATATATATATATATATATATATATATATATATATATATATATATATACCCATCCATTTTCTACCGCTTGTCCCTTACGGGGTCGCGGGCGGTGCTGGAGCCTATTTCGGCTGCAAACGGGCGGAAGGCGGGGTACACCCTGGACAAGTCGCCACCTCTTCATAGGTATATATATATATATATATATATATATATATATATATATATATATATATATATATATATATATATATATATATATTAGCCTTTTTATTATAAATTACATGATGATGTCACACTGCCACCATATTGAAAGAATATTAGGAACAATGTTGTTTTATATACTTAAAAGAGAACTTCACTTTTTTGGGGAATTTTGTCTATTGTTCACAATCCTTATGAGAGAAATCGGCTTGTTCTTGGTAGCTAGCTATGCAGCTAATGGGAGCAATCCATTCGACCTCTAAATAATTTAAAAAATGCATTGAAAAACCGCCAACAATACTTCATTCATATTCCGTAACCTGTATAATAACCAAGCTGTAGCGACATTGTTATTGTAAGAGCGAACACTGAGGAACTCTTTTTCTATAGTGGTAACACATTGGCGTGCGTCGGTGTTAGCCGTGAAAGCTAACGACAGAAAGAGATAAGCAAGCTTCAACATCAGCAGGAGGCGTTTTTGTAATACACAACACTGCGATACAACACCAATTTGTACTGACTGAAAAACATGAACAATCATATTACAGTATCTGTAAAGTATTAGCCCACATTTCATCTTTTGTTTGTACATAGCTAACTCGACCGTACTGTAGTGTACGGTAATGTGCTGCGTATATCATGATCAATATTAGAGTGACTTACTCGATGGACAGTTTTCCGTTTGGTCCAGCTGGCCGGGGCCAGTTGATTTGGGGCAAACAATCCATTAATTCGACATAGCTTGGCTCAAAGTTCCAGATTTGCAGCGTGACCATGTCACACTCTCTCGACTTCCGTCTGATCCAACGTTTCAGCCTCTTCTTCGTACTTGCTTCTATAAGCAGTAGTTCATCCTCTCTATATTTAGTTTAAAAAAGATAGGGTTGTGAAACCTTATTCGTCCAAAAATAGTCGTCTTTGTTGTCGATTACCAAGTCTGCCATGATTAGATCACACACTCGCGTTTCATTCCGGCAGTAGGAACACATTTGTTGCAGGAAGTCGGAAGTGCGCTGCTGTACAAACGGAAATAAATGCGCCAAATAATTATTTTCAGCTGTGCATAAAATTAACAAAACACAGTAAATATTGTACATATTACATATTGTTATGAACGTGTCTGTTATTACATTATATATAGAATTGCAGCGTGTGTATATAATGTTGATGGAGTGGTTTGAAGTTGTTTTAGAGGGCTTTGGTGGCTACAACGGTGTCTTCCATTAGCAACATCTTGCAAGCGTTTTTGATCATCTTTAAAATCTTTTAAAAAAAAAAGACATGTGTGTTCTTGTCCCTCATAATCAGAGGTGGGTAGAGTAGCCAGAAATTGTACTCAAGTAAGAGTACTGTTACTTTAGAGATTTATTACTCAAGTAAAAGTAAGGAGTATTCACCCAAATATTTACTTGAGTAAAAGTAAAAAGTATATTGTGAAAAAACTACTCAAGTACTGAGTAACTGATGAGTAACCTGTTCGTTTAATGGTGACGGCAACAAATAATGCACAAAAACATAAAAATAGCAATGAGCAAATTCAGAGCCAGGAATATCTCTTAAGCAACTAAAACAATAATATATATTAAATAATAAGACATTAAAATAAAAAAAATTAAGGCAAATTGAGCCACAATAACTTAACAGCACCATAGGCTCAGTAGGTATTCACTGATTGATTGATTGAAACTTGTATTAGTAGATTGCACAGTACAGTATATATTCCATACAATTGACCATTACATGGTAACACCCCAATAAGTTTTTCAACGTTAATCAATTACTTAATAAATGACCAAGTCGAGGTGATCTACCTCATATATACATATACATACACACACATATCATATATATATATATATATATATATATATATATATATATATATATATATATATATATATACATACATTTATATATACAGTATATAGTTTATATTTTTTTATTTTGCCGTTTTTGTTCACATGTTAAAGGTGTTTTAATGAATATACATGCATGTTTAACACATATAGATTCCTTTCTTTCATGAAGACAAGAATATAAGTTGGTGTATTTCTTGATTCTGATGACTTGCATTGATTGGAATCAGACAGCAGTGCTGATAACGTCCACGTTTTCAAATGGAGGAGAAAAAAAGTTCCTCCTTTCTGTCTAATACCACATGAAAGTGGTTGGTTTTTGGCATCTTATTTGTCCAGCTTCCATATTCGTTTTTATACACTTTACAAGAAATACATTGGCGGCAAACTCCGCAGCTTGCTAGCTTGTTTGCGCTGGCTTTCGGAGACTCTTATTTTGTAAGTGCAGGCGCGATGGCGCGGCACTTTTATTGTGAAGACAGGAACTGTGCGGTCAGTCTTTAGGCTTTTGACGGGAGAGGTACGGTTGAAATAAAAAAGTGTATTTTTTCCTTCACACTTTTGATTGATTGATTGAAACTTTTATTAGTAGATTGCACAGTACAGTACATATTCCATACAATTGACCACTAAATAGTAACACCCGAATACGTTTTTCAACGTGTGTCCAAGTGTGGTCATGTGACCGCCTGGCTCTGTTTGATTGGTCCAACGTCTCCAGTGACTGCATCTGATTGGTGAAACGTTACCAGTGACTGTATTTGGTGAAACGTAGGCACCAGTTGACTGTTGTTTTTATGTATGACCTGAAAAAACAGAATTTTTTGCTTTTATATACTGGGAGGCTATAGGTGACTTCTATTTTTTTATATACAGCAGTTACCTCTTGGCAGCTGCTACTTCGATTTAAATTCTGTGCAAGAATATGTTGAAGCACATTGGACTTAAAAACTTTAAAAAAAAAAAATGGTAAAACGAAAACCCTAATTCTAACCAGCTCCTGGCTTATTATGTCCCTCAAAAAGATTTTGTTTGAGTCCTATCAAATGACAAATATTGTTACTACTAAACAAACACACATAAATGCTGCATCATAAAAACAATTAATTAATTTAGCAACTTAACCGATCAAGAAACATTCTAATGTGGACGCCTCTGCTGTTTTTTTTTTTTTATTATGTGCAAATCTGTGTAAATCTAACTTCCCATTGGGAAGGTATGCTCCAGAGACATAACACCATGCACGTCGCTTTAGAGGCAACTGAATTGAATTGCTTGTTAGCCCTGTGACTAATGAGTTCATTATACTAGAGCGGTATGGAGAAAGACGTCAAACTAACTTCATTTATTCATCCGGTATTGACAATATCTTCTTTCACTTCACCAGTTTGAGTAATCGGGGCGAATGAGGACTGCTAAACTCAACAATCCAATGGAGACTGATAGTTCAACTATCCAAGAAACACTGTCGTTGTTTGTATACAATATTGTTATATACAGTATGTTCAAATTAGGGCTGCAACGATTCAATGATAGATTTATAAAAAGGTTCAGTTTGTATTTTGTTGTTTCAATTATTTGTTGAATTAGCATATTTTTAGCATATAATTATTTGATTAATTATCATATTTTTCAGACCATAAGGCGCACCGGATTATAAAGCGCATTGTCGATGAACGGGTCTTTTTGAGTAAATTTTCATACACAAGGTGCACCGAATTATACAGCGCATTAAAGGGGACATATTATGATTTTTTTTTTTATATTTAAAAGTCTTCTTTGTGGTCTACATAACATGCAATGGTCGTTTTTTAGTCAACATTTTGCACAGATTATGTTTTACAGACCGTCTTTAAGCTGCTTTCTGATCGTCTCTTCAGGATGTGTCGTTTGGTGGGCGGCCTTATTTACGTTTAGTTTTTTAACTACAGTGTAGACCACAATGGTGGACGGACGAGCACACATTTTCGGGACTTATGCAGATCCTAAATACACAACAGCAGTAACCAATAGGTAAGAAAAATGGATTTTGCATAAATGGCGAAACAAAACGGCACATAATGTCGCCTAACAGGTGCCATTTAGGGGTCGTTATACACACACCATAATAATACCCATATGTTGAAGCACACCATACTACATTCTCAATGGAACATCAACGTTTTGGTGTTGCTTGCTTACAGGTACTTTCTAGCGTCATTTATTGAACAGACATCAACCTGCAGCATGGTCACACTTATCATTACAGCATGTACCGTATAAAGTTGGTTCTAGGTCAGTAAGCACTACCAGAATCAATGCATAACACTAGGTGGGTTATAAGGCGTACTGTTGATTTTTTACAAAATTAAAAGATTTTAATTGCGCCTTATAGTCCAAAAATACGGTAATACAAATGTATAAAATCCATACCGGATGTAGTGCACAAAACTTAACATTTGTTTAGTTCAGTTCTTTATTTATTTATTATCTATTACCTGGTTTTAGGCTACACATTATACTTTAGTTTTATTAAATATAAGTTGTATTTAGTGGCACTCCCATGGCAAAAGTTTGAATTCAATGTTTTGCTATGAACATTCATCAGAAGAAAGAATAAGAGCGATCAGGAAAATCCTTGCTTATTTAAACTATTTTCCCTAAAAGACACATTGAGGCTAGAAATGTTGTTTTATCGATTACTCAAACAGATTATTGGATAATATCATAATGTGATCTCATGTTTGGTTAATTTCTCTAAGTTGTATGGCTTTTTCCACTCCAAGAAGTATTTTAAAGTGGTTGCCATAGCCTTTAAACATGTTCCTGATAGATGAGACTATACAATATAAACAGAGTACAAAATGCAGACTAACAAAATAAAAAATGAGAACATGTACAAATGGGGGGGGGGGGGGGGACGACGACGACAATGTCAACAAACTGTACTGTAGTAGCTATTTTATTATTGTGAATTCTCTATGTGTCTGGCAAAAGTCATAAGTAAATGTACAAGCAACGGCCAGTTTCGGTTGTGTCGACAACCACATTAACGACTTCACTGTACTATTCCGGTCAAAAGTCAACACACAATCATCAGTATCTTGCTCATTTTGGGACCTTAACTCGTCTCCTATTTTTTGAAAACAAGAATTGGGTGGACAAAACTTTGCATGTTGCCCGTGCAATGTCCCAAAAATAAATAGTTGGCTAAAGGTGGCCAAAGGTGTGAATGGTTGGTTGTCTCTTGGTGATCGACTTCCATACAGTCCAAGGTGTGCCCTGCCACTTGCATACAGTCATCTACTGTAGAAACAGGCTCCAGCTCATCTGTAACTCTAATTAGGACAAGCGGTATACCACCCGCCATCATTAGCTGAAGCCTATCCCAGCCGACTTGCAGCAAGACAACAGGGCAAGAATAGCAAGAATGGTCACCAGCCAATCATCGCGCACATATAGACAAACAACCATTCACACCTCGCACAATTTTGAGTCTCCAGTTAACCTAAAATGGATGTCTTTGGAATGTGGAAAGAAGTTGGAGTACCCAGAGAAAAACCCAAGCATGGGGAAAACAAACATTATTGCAAACTCCATACTGATATGCGCAAATGGAGATTCAAACCGTCGATCTCCTGACTGTAAGGCTGACATACTAACCACCAAGCCACATGGATTTCTTTGTATAGCATGGCGAAAAAACTCATGTTTTATTTATATACTGCAGTCGGCAGTGTTTTAGCTACTTCTAAATCAATAATCCTCGCCTCCATGGCGACAAATAAAGTAAGTTTCTTACAAGTATCATCCCTGCAGGACAAGGAATAGCTAAACATGCTTTACTACACACCGTAGCTCACCGGCATCAAAATGTAAACAAACGCCATTGGTGGATCTACACCTAACATCCACTGTAATGATACCAAGTACAGTAGCGTATCTAGTCGATACTACTATGATTACATCAATATTTTTTAGCATCACAAAATCATTTTTTGTTTTTTTTTAAATTTATATTATGTTTATAAACTCAGGAAATACGTCCCTGGACACATGAGGACTTTGAAAATGACCAATGTAGGATCCTGTAACTACTTGGTATCAGATTGATACCCAAATTTGTGGTATCATCCAAAACTAATGTAAAGCATCCAAACAACAGACGAATAAGTGATTATTACATTTTAACAGAAGTGTATATAGAACATGTTAAAAGAGAAGGTAAGCAGATATTAACAATAAATGAATTAGGAGCCTTTGTTTGCTTACTTACTACTAAAAGACAAGTTGTCTTGTATGTTCACTATTTTATTTAAGGACAAAATTGCAATAAGAAACATATTTTGAATGTACCGTAAGATTTTTTTGTTAAAATAAGGCCAATAATGCATTTTTTTGTAGTCCCCTTTATTTAGAAAATTATCGAAATACATTTTAGTACCGGTACCAAAATGTTGGTATGGGGATAACACTAATATATATATATATATATATATATATATATATATATATATATATATATATATATATATATATATATATATATATATATATATATTTATATAGCACTTTTCTATACACTAGACCAGGGGTCGGCAACCCGCGGCTCTTTGACAGCTGCATACTTGCCGACCCCCCGATTTTCCCAGGAGACTTATGGATCTCAGTGCCTCTCCTAGAAAACTCCCAGGGCAAATATAATCCTATTTTCACTCTAATTACTAAATTAAGGGCATGCCCTAAATGCACTGCAGTAATTGTCCTCTATAGCATTTACAAACAGCATGCCAACCCGGCCACATGTTGTATGTAGCTTTCACTTTCACACGTAGGAGACAGCAAAGCATACTTACTCATCAGCCACACAGTTTACACTGACGGTAGCCGTATAAAACAACTTTAACACTGTTACGTTACAAATATGCGCCACACTGTGAACCCACACCAAAAAAGAATGAAAAACACATTTCTGGAGAACATCCACACCGTAACACAACATAAACACAACACAACCAATACCCAGAATCCCATGCAGCCCTAACTCGTCCGGTCTAGATTATACACCCCCGCTACCACCAAACCCCCCCACACATCAACCCTCCCCCCCTCCGTGCGTAGGTTGAGCGGAAGAGTTAGGGCTGCATGGGATTCTGGGTATTTGTTGTATTGTGTTTATGTTGTGTTACAGTGCAGATGTTCTCCAGAAATGTGTTTGTCATTCTTTTTTGGTGTGGGTTCAAAGTGTGGCGCATATTTGTAACGTAACAGTGTTAAAGTTGTTTTTGTACGGCTACCGTCAGTGTAAGCTGTGTGGCTGTTGAACTAGTACGCCTTGCTGTCAGTTATGTGAGCAAGCTCAAGCTGCTTTCTACATGTGGTCGAGCAGGTACACTGTTTGGGCAGGCTGTAGAGGGCGCCAAAAGCAGTGCCATTATATATATATAATAGTAATATAATAAAAATAATAATGGATTACATTTATATAAATAAATACATAAATAGTATTTATATTTATATTTATTTATCATTTATGATTTATATAGCACTTTTATATACACTAGACACTCAAAGCGCTCAAAGAGAAGTGATAACCCGTCATTCATTCACTCCACATTCACACGTTGGTGGCTAAATTTGAAGCCAGAGCAGCCATGGGGTAGACTGACAGAAGCGTCGCTGCTAATTTCCGGCTACGGCCCCTCCAACCACCATATACATTTTTACACCAGTGTGAGCTCCACTGGGAGGAAGGGGGAAGTGTCTTGCCCAAGAACACAACTCCGATGGCAAAGGCGGGAATCGAACCTGAAACCCTCAAGTTGCTGGACATCTTTATGAACACGTCTTGATTTTTTATATCTAAACTCCAACTAAAATGCAAGCTAATTAAATTAAAACCTAAGCAAATTAAAAGGGATGTGCAAAGTTACATTCACTCACTTATGTTATTATAGTTGTTTAAAAGAACATATTTAAAATAAATTATATTATAAGTAATGATAAGAATTGGTAGTCAGCCCGAATAAAAATGTTTACATTAGGGGCGGCATGGCGTAGTGGGTAGAGAAACCGTGCCAGAAACCTGAGGGTTGCAGGTTCGCTCCCCGCCTCTTACCATCCAAAAATCGCTGCCGTTGTGTCCTTGGGCAGGACACTTCACCCTTTGCCCCCGGTGCCACTCACACCGGTGAATTGAATGATGAATGATAGGTGGTGGTCGGAGGGGCCGTTGGCGCAAATTGCAGCCACGCTTCCGTCAGTCAACCACAAGGCAGCTGTGGCTATGAAAGTAGCTTACCACCACCAGGTGTGAATGAATGATGGGTTCTACATGAAAAGCGACTTTGGGTACTTAGAAAAGCGCTATATAAATCCCAGGTATTATTATTATTATTATTATTACATTTGGTCTGTCATTCACCGCTGTCTCGTGCACGTGCGCGCACATGCCCGTATAGTGCACACACATGCACACAAGCAGTATCAGAGAAACAACAAATAATTTGCAGTCAGGCACTCATAGCTGACAATTTACCGTATTTTCGACTTTTTCCCAAGCTTTGAACCCTGCGGCTTATACACAGGTGAGGCTAACATATGGATTTTTCCTCGCTATTGGCTAAATTATGGAATGGATTAAGCAAAGAAATCGAACAATGTACTAAAATTATCCACTTTAAGAAACTCTAAGTGTTTACAAAGTACAAGGAAGAAGAATCCTGATAAACATCTTGAACCTTATTAAAATCGGGGAAACATCTTATTAATCTCCTATAGGATGAATAAAGACATTTATGACTTTTCTTTATTTGATCACCCGTTTTACTGTCATGTTACAGGTGTCACGGTCCGGGCGCATGCCAATGCGCACTCATCTGTGCGCTCTGCTGATTGTCCGCGCCACTCCTGCTGAGGCTGCGCCGGTGCACAGTTGCAAGCAATCACCAGCAATCCGCGCACCAGAAGCTGATCATCAGGACCGCCTTCATGAGCCTGCACAACCTGCTATCCCGCGCCAGAACGTACCTACCTGTCCTGTACAGTAAGCCCAAACTGTCAAGCTCTATGCATACTTTCTCTCTGCGTTTCTCTCACTCTGTGTTGATTTGTTTTGTGTCTTCTTGTCGATCCAGCTGCCTCCCTCCTTTCCCGCGTTCCCTCTGCTTCCCTGACTGCCTCTTGGATCTCGACCTCCCGCCTGGACACGGACCTTCTACGCCTCGCTATAGCCCCCGACTTCCTGCTTGTCTCACGGACCTTCGAGCCTGTTTTTCCTCATTGGACTTCCGCCTCTCTCGCTCAACACTCACAGTAACACTCAGCAGTTAATTCCAACACTTAGTCACACACCATACATATTTGGATTAGTTCACACTCCATTCCCCTTGTTGATTTATATTATTATTTGTTACTTATATATAGTATATATACTTATATATAAAAAAAACATAGAGCTAAACTACATCTCTGCTGTCTGTGCCGTCTCCTCCTCCTGTACACAACAACAGGCACCGCTTGGAAACAATTAAGGTATGAAAATAAACTTTTACAAAATCACTCTATGTAAAAATCTCATTTCAGAACATACCGGTATATGTCTGCGGCTTATAGTATCATTATCAATATAATTTTTTTCTTTTAAAATTTAGTGGGTGTGGCTTATAGTCCAGAAAATACAGTACTCCAAAGTAAAATCCCTATTGCTAAGCACACACGCAGTAAAGCCTAAAGTCTGAAATTTAAACTCACACAGTACGAGTTGTAATATCTTTTGATGCTGCCTTTGATAGTTACTCCCGCCGTTTACCCGAGCTTCATTGAATTTCTTCACTTTGACATTCAGAACACAGGGCAGAAATCCCAATGCGTCAACACCCGCTGCGGGTCTTCGCAATGCTTTCTTTTAATTGTGTGAAAGCATTCACACATATAAGATTCTTTAAACAGTCAGATTCCTCTGGTTCATCCTAGATCAGATTGATAGGCTTGATGTAACGTGGCACGCTACTTTTGATATGGTTTTATGTCAAAAAGATAGCGTCTGAAGCATAGCAAGTTAAATGCAGGAAATCTTTTTTTTTACTAATAAAAGCAACAACCAGCACCACACTAAAATGAACTTTGATATAATCAAATGGAAGGAGACAACATCACACAGTGACAGCAGACACACGCACACATACACAATGCTCCAAATCAACAACAAAACAATGATTAAAGTGAAAAGCTTTCAATCCAAACAATACCCCGTTTGTTGACAATAACATGGGACAGCCATCGAAGCACATTCAATCTTATTGACCAGAGGTAATACAATCGGGGAAAATATTTAACAGGACAGCCGTCAGAGCCGACAAACTTCCGCACACACACACACACACACACACACACACACACACACACACACACACACACACACACACACACACACACACACACACACACACACACACACACACACACACACACACACACACACACACACACACACACACACACACACACACACACTGTATGAAACTTCTCTCAACTGCTTATGACATATATTTAAAGTTTTTTTTTTTAAGTAACCCAATATCACTTTCCCTAGTATTGAAAACATTTACCAAAATTAAATAACTTTTTGGTTAAATAACGAGTAACTATAATCAATTACTTTTTAAAAGTAATTTTCAGAACACTGGTAGTAGCAGTCATGTGGTGTAGAGTTTAAACTGAACACTCGGCACGTTTTGTGTAAACTAACGATATATATCGTATATCGACATTCGGCCCAAATATACCGGGATAGCAGTTTTGGTCGCCCAGACCTAGTACACATTAGGAGGGCGAGAAAAACAGGTCAAGAGAAAGTAGCCACCAGAAAGTGATTAGACAAAGCGAGGACTAGGAGGAGAGTAAATATTGTGGCTACTATTGAGGGGTGGAGAGACTGGCTACACTGCTGGTGAACTGGTGAGTAAATTCATATGCTTTTTCAAAGAGTGTTTTTTGTAGCGTAAGATCATATTACAACTGGTCTAAAACAATACAGTTGTGGATAATACAAAAAAAGATTTTTTTTGTTGATTTTATGGTAGGCTACACATTTAATGATTGCTTTGCCAAACCGCTATTAATAGCTAATAAACATAACTGGTTTTACCTTGATTTTGCTAGTTGTATAGTTTAGCTAACACTGGCTAGTAGGGATGATGTTCGAAGCCGGTTCTCCCGATTGTTTGATAAGAAAATAATCGATTCCATGGCTTCGAATCCCTTTTTGAGAACCGGTTCCCGTTATCGAAGCCACTATACCGTATTTTCGTGACCATAGGGCGCACCGTATTAAAAGGCGCTGTGTCAGTTACGGGTGCTATTTCTGTTTTTAACGCATAAATAAGGCGCAGCGTATTTTTGGGCGCAGGCATGGTTAAACATATGCTAGCTTAAAATATACACTAGCTTAAAACATACGCTAGCATGCATGGACGCTGTTTTAAAAAGGCAGCAGGAGCAAAGCAGAGTTCGGTTGTACTTTATTGAAGTATTTATGAATGTAGTCACATTATTTTTTGATCAATCCTCATCCACAAATCCATCAAAGTCCTCATCTTCTGTGTCTGAAATGAACAGCTGTGCAAGTTCTCCATCAAACACGCCAGATTCCCTCTCCTCATTTTCAAAGTCAGTCTCGTTGTCCATTAGCATAGCAAGCTAGCCCAACAGTAAAAGCCGACTTCTCTTGCCCCGTTGTGCGTATGGTTTCGCTACCGTGCTGGTCCCTTTTTTTCCACAATGTGCTTCACCGGGATGTCGAAAGTGAGCGGCACCTCGTCCATGTAGGTGATGTGTTTGTCTGCAATTTTTTTTTATTTACAACCAAAAAAACAGCACTATATGCTCACTGGGGGCGTGCCTTTAGCATCCTCTCTCACCTGAAACTTTCACTCTATAACAGCCGCATGCTGTCCTCAGTCACGTCCGCTTTTCCTCCATATAAACAGCGTGCCGGCCCAGTCACATAACATCTATGGCTCTTGGAACTCAGTGCACACACAACAACCTATCTGGATTCGATAAGAGATTCGATAAGGAATCGGTTCGATAATGGGCTCTAACTCGATAAGTGAAGTGATTTATATTTATATAGCACTTTTCTCTAGTGACTCAAAGCGCTTTACATAGTGAAACCCAATATCTAAGTTACATTTAAACCAATGTGGGTGGCACTGGGAGCAAGTGGGTAAAGTGTCTTGCCCAAGGACACAACGGCAGTGACTAGGATGGCAGAAGCGGGGAACGAACCTGAAACCCTCAAGTTGCTGGCACGGCCGCTCTACCAACCGAGCTATACCGCCCCCACTTTCTGATAATTTCTTAACGAACATCATCCCTACTGGCTAGTAACAAATACTTTCTGCCGACATTCTGTATTTCATATGGTTTTACCTCTGGCTATACCAATACTTTAATTACTGTTTTTTTACTTCACTTTTTCCAGGGCGTTTCTGTTTTAAATGAGGCGTGGCTTGCATGCACGGAGCAGGAAGTTAAAGCCATTGTGAGCCAAGCCCTGATCGAATAAAGTATTAATATTAAAGGCCTACTGAAACCCACTACTACCGACCTCGCTGTCTGACAGTTTATATATCAATGATGAAATCTTAACATTGAAACACATGCCAATACAGCCGGGTTAACTTATAAAGTGCAATTTTAAAATTCCCGCCACACTTCCGGTTGAAAAACTCCTTTGGATATGATTTATGCGCGTGATGTCACAAAATCCACGGAAGTGGTTGGACCCCATCGACCCGATACAAAAACCTCTTGTTTTCTTCAACAAAATTCCACAGTATTCTGGACATCTGTGTTGGTGAATCTTTTGCAATTTGTTTAATGAACAATGGAGGCTGCAAAGAAGAACGTTGTAGGTGGGATCGATCGGTGTATTAGCGGCTAAGTACAATACTTACAGCAACACAACAAGGACTACTTACTACGCCTAGCCGATGCTTGCCGCCAAACCCACGGATGAAGTCCTTCGTCGCGCCGCCGATCGCTGGAACGCAGGTGAGCACGGCTGTTGATGGGAAGATGAGGGCTGGCTGGCGTAGGTGGAGCGCTAATGTTTTATCATAGTTCTGTGAGGTCCGGTTGCTAAGTTGCTAAATTAGCCTTAGCGTCGTTAGCAACAGCATTGTTAAGCCTTACCAGGCTGAGAATTTTTAACCGTGTAGTTACATGTACATGGTTTAATAGTATTGTTGATCTTCTGTCTATCCTTCCAGTCAGGGGTTTATTTCTTTTGTTTCTATCTTCATTTGAGAACGATGCTATCACGTTAGCTCAGTAGCTAAGTGTGTCACCGATGTATTGTCGTGGAGATAATAGTCACTTTAAATGTCCATTTCGCGTGCTCGACTCTCATTTTCAAGAGGATATAGTATCCGAAGTGGTTTAAAATACAAATCCGTGATCCACAATAGAAAAAGGAGAGAGTGTGGAATCCAATGAGCCAGCTTGTACCTAAGTTACTATCAGAGCGAAAAAAGATACGTCCTTCACTGTAACGTTCCTCATCTACGAATCTTTCATCCTCGCTCAAATTAATGGGGTAATCGTCGCTTTGTCGCTCCGAATCTCTCGCTCCATTGTAAACAACGGGGAATTGTAAGGAATACTAGCTCCTGTGATGTCACGCTACTTCCGGTACAGGCGAGGCTTTTTTTATCAGCGAGCAAAAGTCGCGAACTTTATCGTCGATTTTCTCTACTAAATCCTTTCAGCAAAAATATGGCAATATCGCGAAATGATCAAGTATGACACATAGAATGGATCTGCTATTCCAGTTTAAATAAAAAAAAATCATTTCAGTAGGCCTTTAAACACTGGCACATTCAACTTAATGGCAAAGACTACTTATTGGCTGTGGCAACACACAGTAGTCCAGTGTTTTTCAACGTTTTCTGAGCCAAGGCACATTTTTTACATTGAAAAAATTCTGAGGCACACCACCAGCAGAAAACATTAAAAAAATGAAACTCAGTAGCCGATATTGACAGTAAAAAGTCGTTCTCGCAATTGTTGGATATGAATTCAAACCATAACCAACCATGCATAACTATAACTCTTGTCTCAAAGTAGGTGTACTGTCACGACCTGTCACATCACGCAGTGACTTATTTGGAGTTTTTTGGTGTTTTCCTGTGTGTAGTGTTTTAGTTCTTGTCTTGCGCTCCTATTTTGGTGGCTTTTCCTGTTTTGTTGGTATTTTCCTGTAGCAGTTGCATGTCGTCCTTGAAGGCTATTCCCCGCACCTGCTTTGTTTTCGCAATCAAGACTATTTAAGTTGTGCGGACGCTATCCTTTTTTGTGGGGACATTGTTGATTGTCATGTCATGTACGGATGTACTTTGTGGACGCCGTCTGCTCCACACACTGTAAGTCTTTGCTGTCGTCCAGCATTCTGTTTTTGTTTACTTTGCAGCCAGTTCAGTTTTAGTTTCGTTTTGCATAGCCATCCCTAAGCTTCAATGCCTTTTCTTAGCTGAACTTAACGGCACTCGCCTTTTGTTTATTTTTGGTTTGTGTCTTTTTACTTACACGCTGCCTCCCCCATATTGTGATCACGACAAACCATGTTCCCGACATCTACAAAGCAATTAGCTACACTACCGTTCAAAAGTTTGGGGTCACCCAAACAATTTTGTGGAATATCCTTCATTTCTAAGAACAAGAATAGACTGTCGCGTTTCAAATGAAAGTTCTCTTTTTCTGGCCATTTTGAGCGTTTAATTGACCCCACAAATGTGATGCTCCAGAAACTCAATCTGCTCAAAGGAAGGTCAGTTTTGTAGCTTCTGTAACGAGCTAAACTGTTTTCAGATGTGTGAACATGATTGCACAAGGGTTTTCTAATCATCAATTAGCCTTCTGAGCCAATGAGCAAACACATTGTACCATTAGAACACTGGAGTGATAGTTGCTGGAAATGGGCCTCTATACACCTATGTAGATATTGCACCAAAAACCAGACATTTGCAGCTAGAATAGTCATTTACCACATTAGCAATGTATAGAGTGTACTTCTTTAAAGTTAAGGCTAGTTTAAAGTTATCTTCATTGAAAAATAGGGACATTTTAATGTGACCCCAAACTTTTGAACGGTAGTGTACCTGCTGCCACCTACTGATATGGAAGAGTATTACACGGTTACTCTGCCGAGCTCTAGACAGCACAGACACTCAACAACTGGTTTGCAAAAAATATTTTTAACCCAATTAGGTGAAAAACACTGATGTAATCTATACTCTACTGCCATCTAATGTCTTGGAATTGCAACTGCATGCAAAGTCTACAGTCAGACACAGCCGTGTAAGAAAATAAGCTAAATGGACAGCACAGTTCAGTGTTAAGTCAAAATGTTTTATATTTTTATTCAAACAATTAACATTTATTAACACATTTGAACACAGATAAGTACCATTAATTGGGACCATTGAGTCAATGGTATCAATTCCCAGATACTGTATCGATTCAAATGTGAAAGGTGCCCATCCCCAGTACGCACATACATCCACACTCTGATTAAAACCAAGTTTGACACAGGCTTGAGTAATCCATCCACATTGTCTCACTACAGGTCATTATGATAAATGAGTCGCTCATTTTCATTGCAAGAGCCTGGAACAAATAAGCGACACAAATGTCTTTGCTGGTGATTGTGTCTGAGAGCCTTAATCGTCTTGGTTGAAATTCTGTGCAAGTTGGAAAAGAAAGTAATTCAAGCCCCGGCCGCCTTGTGACAGGTGCTGTAGGGGAAAAGTGGGAGTGGCCTTGAATGCCAACAAATGTGGTAAGGCCACTCGGTGAGCGTGCACAGACAGATTAAGGCTTCGATTTTGGAGTGGGTTGTGCGTGTTGGGGAAAAGAGAATACAACATGTCTGCACATTGTTCCTCTCTAATGGAAACAGCTTCAATGCTGCCTGGCAAGAGGAACGGTATGAACCCTGAGCTGAGAACAATTAGACTGTTGATCCAAGCCTACATTTGCATAAGCACCAGCACCTGCACCAGTCTGTCCTATCTGTGCCAGAAAGACAGTTACCCAAAGAGGATACGCACTTTCAATTGTGTTTTAACAACAATGTCTCTTTATTCTTTTTCATTGTTTTGCACATTCATCAGACACCCGGCTCACCTTATGCAAGCCAATTAGAGGCAATTTAGATAACATATTCTATCACACACTATTCTTTTCTCCGCTTGTTCTAAAACCTAGTTAAATTAATGAGCCCTCGCATTTTGCTCATCATGTATTTTCTGTTATGACACATTGGAAATTACGTGTTAATTGCCCGAGTTCAAGTGACAATATCAGAGTCCATTACTACTGACAAAACATGACATAAAACAGGTAGAACAATTGTGAAAAATTGCTGCTGCAATTGATATTTTGGGCTAAATGTGTAAATTGGTTCTGTTTGATTGGCACGTTAAATAGATCAGTATTTTTGGTCTGTGATCCGATTTTATGGAACCTATATTATGGAACTGAAAATGTTTTAGGAAAGTAACTAAATGAAGGCAAGTAAACACAATCGCACATTTGTATAAACATTATTTTATTAGATTTAGCATTTGCGAGTATTGTTGTACATCAAATGATATTACATTTGTGGTGTTGAATTCTACATAGAACTTTGTTAACAATATAAAGTGGCTCGGGCACAATAACTAAACATAAATAAAAGCAAAAACTACTATTGGCTCTTATTTAAATCATTGGGGTTTTGTTATCAAAACCTTCCGATATGAAAGGACTTATTTCCTGAATTGGTAAATAATAATCAACAAATCTGATTTTGTAATAGTAAGTCACCAAAGAAAAAATCGATCTAATCACATTTAGTATCGTTTGTATAATGATACTATACTAGGTATTGATATTTAGATCGATCACCCCTCCTTTACATTTCAAACTTTAGAGGTTATCATGGTTTCCTGTTTTGTATTGGTTGGTGTGTACTGTGTAGCATGCTTAGCTGTTTCCTGTCTTCTCGTTCTCCAGTGATAATGATACTTGGATGAAACATAGTTTATTTGCTACCATGGAGGCAAGGATGAGTAATAGAAGTGGCCTCGCACTGCAAACAGATGGCACGGTCATGGTCGCTTGCCCTCGAAATCGATTGCTGATGTTCTGGCAAGACATTCCGCACCCTCCTTTGATTGATTCGCCCCCTGCATGCCACCTTGACCGTGCATTCCTTTTTAAAGGTGACCAACTTTTCTTACCTATTGGTACTTGCTGTTGTGTATTTGGGGTCTGTATAAGTCCCAAAAAATTTAACCGTGGAGGCATTGCGGTGATATTTATAAAATAATCTTGCCGTACCTCATATAATTATCTGAACTAGATGTTTGGAATTTACTCTGTCATGTAAGCTATTCTGAACTGTGACATCACTTTAGGTAATGGTATAAAATTACTTAAATTGCTTTGCGCAAGTCCGCCATTGAAGTCCGACGCTGCAGACAATAAGCTCCTTCTTTTTCTCTATACTTTTGTTGTATGGGCAGACTGGCTCGTCCAGTATATGCACATGCATTCTTTGCTGTTGCCATTTCTAATACAAAGTAGCGTATAGCTCAACTTCGAACTTATATCTGTCAGTAGACCTGATATAGAATTGCTAAAAACTACAACATGGCTGACGGAGAGATAACGCTATCGAAGTGGAGGCACGTCAATAAGACGACCAACAATACGGCGCATCCTGAAGAGGTGGTCAAAAAGCGTCTTGAAGACGGTCTGTAAAATATAATCTATGCAAACTTCAAACTAAATAACCACCATTACATGTTAGTAGACCACAAGGAAGTGTTTTACATTTAAAAAACACTTCACTTTTTTTGGAATTTTGCCAATCATTCACAATCATTATGTGAGACAAGAACACACATATTATATATATATATATATATATATATATATATATATATATATATATATATATATATATATATATATATATATATATATATATATATATATATATATATATATATATATATATATATATATATATATATCTATTAGTGTTGTCCCGATACCAACATTTTGGTGTGTGTGTATTTCGATACTTTTCGGTACTTTTCAATACTTTTCTAAATAAATGGGACTACAATAAATTGCATTATTATATGTATATATATGTGTGTATGTATGTATGTGTGTGTATATATACATATATACACACATACATATATATATATATATATATATATATATATATATATATATATATATATATATATATATATATATATATATATATATATATATATATGTATGTGTGTATATATGTATATATACACACACATACATACACACATATATATATATATATATATATATATATATATATATATATATATATATATATATATATATATATATATATATATATATATATATATATATATATATATATATATGTGTGTATGTATGTATGTGTGTATATATATACATATATACACACATACATACATATATATATATATGTCTTAATTAGATTATCCAAAAAATAGTGCTCGATACCGTGGTAGAGCGTAATATGTATGTGTGGGAAAAAAATCACAAGACTATTTCATCTCTACAGGCCTGTTTCATGAGGGATTTCCTCAATCCTCAGGAGAAAATCTCCTGAGGATTGAGGAAATCCCTCATGAAACAGGCCTGTAGAGATGAAATAGTCTTGTGATTTTTTTCCCACACATACATACATATATATATATATATATATATATATATATATATATATATATATATATATATATATATATATATATATATATATATATATATATATATATATATATATATATATATATATATATATATGTGTGTATGTATGTGTGTGTATATATACATATGTACACACATACATACACATCCTGTACATGTGTGTATATATATATACACACACATGCATACACATACATATATATATATATATATATATATATATATATATATATATATATATATATATATATATATATATATATATATATATATATATATATCCATCAATTTTCTACCGCTTATTCCCTTCGGGGTCGCGGGGGGCGCTATATATATATATATATATATATATATAAATATATATATATATATATATATATATATATATATATATATATATATATATATATATATATATATATATATATATATATATATATATATATATATATATATATATATATATATACATATATATATATATATACACCTTTTGTCTTCTTGTCTCTCATAATGACAATAGGCGGAATTTAAAAAAAAGTGCAGTTCCCCTTTAAAGGAATCTTTCACATAAGTACAATCTATAGCCCTGTGAAATACCCCAAGTACAACTATAATGAACATTGAAAAACCTTGCCTTGCAGTAGAACAAATGTGGGGGTTTTCTCTAAGTGCTGTTGCTAATTGTAAGATTTAATTTCCTACCACCGCACGCAGCTAATGGTGAACATTTATCTTGGCTAATCTATACTTGATCATTCCCTTTAAATGTGAATTCAGTAAACTCAGACATGAGATGGTAAACAAGTTGTGAAAGTTTTCAAGCAGTATTCGGCAAATCCTGGAATAAATTAGTATTTTGACAAAATAGTAGTTTTGTAAATAAAGGGGACCCAAAAAATTGCATTATTGGCTTTATTTTAACAAAAAATCTTACGGTACATTAAACACATGTTTCTTATAGCAATCAAATTTTTGGCCTTAAATAAAATAGTGAACATACAAGACAACTTGTCTTTTAGTAGTAAGCAAGCAAACAAAGGCGCCTAATTTGGTTGCTGAGGTATGCAGTAACATATTGTGTCATTTATCATTCTATTATTTTGTCAAAATTATGAGGGGCGAGCTGTAAAAAAAATATTATTCAATCCAATCCAATCCACTTTATTTATATAGCACATTTAAACAACAAAAATGTTTCCAAAGTGCTGCACAACAAGATTAAAAACAATATTAAAAACAATATTAAAAACAATATTCAAATATTATCCTTAGCTCCACCAATGACTGAATAAAAACAAAAAATAAATAAATATAAAACCAATATCAAAACAATATTAAAATAGATATGATTAAAAACGATTTTAAAAGGAAAAACCAATTAAAACAGTAAACAGAAATCAAATTTTATAAAAAAAACACAGAGGACAACAGAGGACAGAGGACCACACAACTCACTTAGTGTTAAAAGCCAAAGAATAAAAGTGGGTCTTAAGACGAGACTTAAAACACTCCACTGTGGGAGCAATTTGAACATGGAGGGGCAGGGTGTTCCAGAGCTTAGGGCAGACCACAGAGAAGGCCCTGTCTCCCCTGGATTTAAGTTTGATCTTGGGCACCACGAGCTGGAGCTGGCTCTTGGACCTCAGAGCGTGCGCAGGAGTGTAAATTTGGATGAGGTCCGAGATATACTGAGGTGCCAGTCCATGCAAAGCTTTATTAATCTTGTTCATTGACTGTTTTAACTTATGCTTATTTTCAGTTTTAAAATGTTACGCCAAATGTAATAAACACTTATTCTTCTGTTGTTTGCGTGCTTTAAATTAGTTTGGGATGATACCACAAATTTAGGTATCGATCTGATACCAAGTAGTTACAGGTTCATACACTGGTCATATTCAGAGTCCTCATTTGTCTAGGGACATATTTACAATAATAACAATAAGAAGAAGAGGATAATAACATAAGTTTAAAAAAAACAGAAAAAAAGATTTTGTGGATGTCAGGTGTGGATCCACCCGTTTGTTTACATTGAGGAGCGCTAGCTTTTGTTAGCGGCGCCGCCGGTAAGCTATTGTATCCTCTTACGGTGTGTAGTGAAGCATGTTTAGCTATTCCTCGTCCTGCAGGGATGATACTTGTAAGAAACGTACTTTATTTGTTGCCATGGAGGCGAGGATTAGTGATTCAGGAGTAACTAAAACACTGCTGACTACGGATGGACATTAGCCGCTAGCTCGTTAGCCATGTTTTAAAGCACCTCTTGTAAAGCGGCGTTTCAGTGTTATAGCTTCACGTTTATCATTAGTTTTTAAGCCCAAATGCATCCATTCTCCCTCTTTTGTCTCTATGCTGTTTATGCTTGTGAGTACTCTGTGATTGTGCGCTGCCGAACATGCTCCTCTGCTCGTAAAACCAGCAATGTCTCGACGGGAAGCGGTATTTTTCCAAAGGGAGTATAGTGACGTTTTTGATACATTAGTACCGTGGTACTTTACTAGTACCGCTATACCGTACAACCCTATGGCCAAAACAATCAATCAATATTGCTCACTTAAACTGATAACGTAAAAGTTGCTGTGGGCCTGCACAGAAAATGGAATAAGAAATATTATAACCATTTTAGAGTCGTTAGAGCTCAACTGAGAGGAATCTTTTTTTAATTTTCCAACAGTCTATGTGTTTTCTCCCAGCATATGGTGTAATGAAATTAAATGAAAAATGGAAAAAAAATCAGTGATTATGGTTTTCAGTCTGACTTTTTTGAGCTGCTTTGGGAGCTTGGTCACCCAGGAGGCACATTACATTTATATTATAAAATATTGAAAAGCTACACACAGGGAAAACCAAGGCCGGTCTTATTGCTGTGTATGTGACTTACTTTGACATTTTTTATGTTTCCGTTATAAATTGTGGTAGCTAAGTAATCATGTCATGTTAATTGTAATCAACATTTTTAGGTGTAAATGTGTTTTTTTACATATATATTCAAGGAAAACTGCACTTTTTTGGAAATCCTCCACAATTCTTAAGTGATGCAGAACACACGTCTTTTCCTTTTCTGTGCATTCTAGATAGTGAAAAACACCAGGTGGCTAACAATGCAAGTAATTAGGATTAACATATTCCGCCTCTTAAAAACCTCCAACAATGTTTTATATACATGTTCTAAGTATATATGTATTGTAACGAGCTCTTCCAGGGTAATGTAATGTTTACACTATTTTAGTCATTTTAAGCAGTACCAGAACTTATTTTCTGGGCACATTTACTTCAAAAATCAAATAGCAACTAACGCAGACTGACTTGATGAGAGCTAACGACAGCTTTTTTGGAACAAACGATTATCTAGAACCTTATCCTTTTGAGCCCACATATACGAAGGATGAGGTAGAAGTTTTAGAAGCTGTTTTTTAGGCCAATCCAACTGTATTGAAACACTAAACCATCATTTAGCACTAGTGCTAAACGTTTAATGAACAAAATAAGACCATCAAAAAACAGTCACTTTCAATGTTTGCTCTCAATGGGGTGCACACTGATGGAATGGTTGTATCTTTCTGCATGAAACGTCTGTAAATTAGCAAAATGAATGAATGAATGAATGAAGGAATGATCTTTATTGTCATTGTGCATGTACAGGTACAGGTCCAACGAAATTTAGATTGCTTCCTTGAGGTGCTTTGCATTTTTTTTAAAAAAGAAGAAACCACACAATATACAAAAACAACACAATATACACAATATGCAATATACAATGTGGCCTAAGACCACTCTAGGAGGCAATGTAAAAGAAAACGAGACAGTAAAAAGTATAAAGTGACTAGAGAGGAGTAATGCTGAATCCCAGTGTGCTAAGGGGGTGGGAGTCAGCATTTCCTACCTCCTATGCTGTGCAGGCTTTTTATTGTGGATTAATTGTGTGAATAAATATGATAAATATTGTCCAGTTGGCATGTAATCGCTGATTGCACAGGTCCGGATCGTGATTGACCGGTGGCTTCCTCATGTTGCACGTGAGGGAGTTTTTGTTTTTTGTTTTTTTTACAATTTAGCTGCGTTTAGTGCAGTTATGGCCCGGGGGTAGAAACTGTTCCTGAGTCTATTTGTGCGGGTTCGCATGGTTCTGAAACGTCTGCCGGAAGGCAACCGATCGAAGTGGCTGTTGCCGGGGTGGGATGGGTCCTTGAGTATGTTGGCTGCCTTCTTCAGGCAGCGAGAGTTATACAGTTCTTCCAGGGAGGGGAGGGGGCACCCGATGATTTTTTTGGGCCGAGTTGACGACCCTCTGGAGAGCTTTCCTCTCTGCTGCTGTGCAGCTGCAGAACCATACGCAGATGCAGTATGTGAGGATGCTCTCCACAGAACAGCGGTAGAAGGACACCAGCAGATCCTGTCTCAGGTGGAGATTCCTGAGTACTCTCAAGAAGTAGAGCCTCTGCTGTGCCCTCTTGACGATGGCCGTGGTGTTGGTCCTCCAGGACAGGTCCTCATCCAGGTGAACTCCCAGGAAGCGTAGGGATGAGACTCTTTCCACACAGCCCCCGTCGATGTACAGGGGCTGTATGGTAGTTTTTCTCCTCCTGCTGTCCAAGATCACTTCCTGGGTCTTGAGCTGGTTCAGCTTCAGGTTGTTCACCCTGCTCAACACTGCCAGCTGCTCCACCTCGTCCCGGTATGCCGTCTCGTCGACCCCAGAGATGCAGCCCACCACCGTTGTGTCATCGGCAAACTTTATGATGTGATTGCCGGGGTGGGTGGCTGTGAAGTCGTGGGTGTAGAGTGAGTAGAGCAGGGGGCTCAGCACGCAGCCCTGAGGTGAGCCGGTGCTGAGGCTGAGGGCTGTGGAGGTCTGGGTACCCATCCTCACCCTCTGATGGCGGTCAGTCAGGAAGTCTTTAATCCAGAGACAGGTGGGGTTGGATATTCCGAGGTCTGCTAGCTTGGTCACCAGTCTGTCAGGTAAGATGGTATTAAATGCAGAGCTGAAGTCTACAAAGAGCAGCCGTACATAGCTCCCCCCCCCCCCCCTCCATGTGGGACATGGCGGAGTGGAGAGCCGTAGCGATGGCGTCCTCCGTAGACCTGTTGGCTCGGTAGGCAAACTGATGGGGGTCCAATGCGGGCGGTAGGGATGAGAGGATGTGGGTCCGGACCAGTTTCTCGAAACACTTCATTGTGATGGAAGTGAGTGCCACTGGCCGGTAGTCGTTCAGACAGCTGACAGTGTTTTTCTTTTTGGGGACCTAGCTGCTAACAGTTATTTTCACTTTTTAGGATGCACCGAAAAGGAAAATATTTGTAATCTCATCCCACATAGGGTAGAGGAATATTTTTTTTTTTTAAGTGCAGTTTTTCGTAAAGGCTGTAAAATATAACATTGATAAAATCACAACTGAATGGGATTAATCACAAACAGATGCAATAATAATGTTTAAACGCTGATTAATCACGCAAATAATTTTGACCTTTGCTTTAAACGTGAATGGTTACCTGAAAGGCGGTGCAGGTTACTCTCCGTGGCAACAAAATTATGCAAATCAAAATTAAAAAAATAATAAAAACAAATGCTTGAGTATTACATTCTGACAATAAAATTGTATTTGTGTCAAAACATTAAGTAAGGTCTTTTAAGTTAATTTGAAGTTATGCAAACAAGTAATTTACTGCGGCTGATTGCTATTCCTCACAATTAGAAAGTGTGATTAATCGGACTAAAATATTAGTTTAACAGGACTAACATATATGAATTAGGATTGTACGGTATACCGGTATTAGTATAGTACAGCACAATACTAATGGATCATTTTCGGTACTATACAGCCTCTGAAAAGCACGAGTCCCGCACCCCCCTGCGCCCTCATCGTCGTCACGTCATGTCATTGCTGGTTTAACGAGCAGACGAGCATGTTCGGCAGTGCACAATCACGGAGTACTTACAAGCAGACACAGTGAGTAGACAGAAAAGGGAGAACAGACGCATTTTGGCTAAAAAACTCAAGATAAAGGTGAAGTTATAACATTGAAACGCCCTCAGGAAGAGTTGCTTTAAAACATGGCTAGCTAGCTAGCGGCTAAAGTCCAGCCCCAGTTGGCAGTGTTTTAGCTACTTCTAAATCACTAATCCTCGCCTCCATGGCGACAAATAAAGTAAGTTTCTTGCAAGTATCATCCCTGCAGGACGAGGAATAGCTAAACATGCTTCACTACACACCGTAGCTCACCGGCGTCACAATGTAAACAAACGCCATAGGTGGATCTACACCTAACATCCACTGTAATGATACCAAGCACATGAGCGTATCTAGTCGATACTACTATGATTACGTCGACCACTACATCTTCTTTCGTTTAAAAAAAAATTATATTATGTTAATGAACTCAAGAACTATGTCCCTGGACACATGAGGACTTTGAATATGACCAATGTATGATCCTGTAACAACTTGGTATTGGATCGATACCCAAATTTTTGGTATCATCCAAAACTAATGTAAAGTATCAAAACAAGTGATAATTACATTTTAACAAAAGTGTAGATAGAACATGTTAAAAGAGAAAGTAAGCAGATATTAACAGTAAATTAACAAGTAGATTAATAATTCAATTTCTACCACTTGTCCTTAATAATTTTGACAAAATAATAGAATGATAAATGACACAATATGTTACTGCATATGTCAGCAGACTAATTAGGAGCATTTGTTTGCTTACTTACTACCAAAAGAGAAGTTGTCTTGTATGTTCACTATTTTATTTAAGGACAAACTTGCAATAAGAAACATATGTTTAATGTACCTTAAGACTTTTTGTTAGAATAAAGCCAATAATGCATTTTTTTGTGGTCCCTTTTAATTAGAAAAGTATCAAAAAGTACCGAAAAGTATCGAAATAATTTTAGTACCGGTATCAAAATATTGGTATCGGGACAACACTAATATGAATATATGTCATTTTACTATATCATGTAATTTTCTGTCTGCAACAAAGTAACAGTGTTGGGAACTTAAACATGACAATACGTCCATATAACCATGTGATTATTTACAATAAAAGAACAGTATGTTATGCAAATATGTATACAGTATATACAAAATCTGTAATGTAAAACAATACATTTCTGTTAGATGAAAAAAAATGTCCAGCTTAGCTTACCCATGGTGCAGTTGGTGGTAAAGTTGGGCTCAATCATGGCTGTTTCACCCAGGATTCGCTGGTTGTAGCTGGCTGAGATCCGGAAAGGTGATCCCCCCTGGGTCCCCAGTGTGAGGTGAGCAACCGCCCAGCTGCCAAGAAGAGAAAGCAAGAGCAGGATCATTGTGATGAGCAGGCACCTCGGCTGACACATTTTCTCACATCCTCTGCGAGGCTGTGAGGTCAGGGCACGTTGGGCCTGCTGTCTCTGAACCCCCGGGGTCCTGGAGGAGTGGGGGTCCGAAACTTCAGCAGAAAATGACATTGGCGCTTCCACTATCCCTTCCATTTTGGTTTGTTTGTTTACAAACATCCGCGACCTTAGAGCCTTGGGTAGTCTTTAAAAAGGGGCTCAGAGATGTCCAGGTGTTGGTCTCTTAAAGACCTCACAAAACAGACGACGTACACGTCCACAGCTAATCTAAAGAAGTTGATTCTTCATAAAGCATGTGGAAATGAGTGTGTCCCACTGTAAATGCTGGCATGGACTTTACAAAGTTCAACGGTCCCTAATTTGACTATGCAAATTGTGCTGATTTTACTTGGGCTCTAATCTCATCAACAATAGATCCCTTTCTCACTATCTCCTCCCATGGCCATCCCTTTCTTGTCACATATACAGTACACTCTGGAAAGTACACTTGAAGGTACAGTCTCAGTATTTGTATAACTGTTCGAAACAGACATATTTAAAGACAAATGACCACAAAAGAGCACACAGCCAATGGCTGCATTTTGATCTGCTTCCTAATTACAGTTATAATTTAAATTTTTCCAATGATATAAATAAAACACAACATTGCATGTATGTACAAATTTACAATAAAGAATATTTGAAGCCTTTGAAATAATTTTTTCTGTCAAAGCATGTAACAGTGATACATGAAAACCGGACTAGAAAGAAATGCATACTGAAACACTATAGAACAGGGGTGTCAAACGTACGGCCCGCCAACAAGTTTTATCTGGCCCGCGTGATGAGTTTTCCAAGTATATTTTTTTTTTTATGAACGAAAGAAATTGCTGTTCTAAATGTGTCCACTGGATGTCACAATAGCAATTCTGTTAGGCAAGCAAACGGTTTATGCCGGGACCAAGCAAGAGGTATGCAGTAAAGGGGGACTGTGGCTCCTCCTCCTCGACCCAGGACATGAAACTTAAAACCTGCCGTTTTATGTCATCTGCTTCGAACACATCGCCATTTGGAACCCCTCGTTGCCCCAAAATGTCTCTGTCGAACCCTTTTTAAAACTTTTTACCGACCGTTTCTTACGGTTTGTTGAGTTAGCTCTGGATTGATACGTGGACATATTTATATATATATATATATATATATATATATATATATATATATATATATATATATATATATATATATATATATATATATATATATATATATATATATATATATATATATATATACATATATATACAGCCCGGCCCCCGGCCAAATTGTTTTAACCCAATGCCAATGCAGCCCCCTAGTCAAAAAGTTTGGGGACCCCTGATCTAAACCAACCATCCGAATCATACATTTCTTGCTTAGAATCAAGATTATTATTTTCTTTGTTTTCACAAATATATATTATTTTATTGTTTATTAAGGCTGGGTCATACTCCTCTTTTGCCTCTTATTGCTTGGAGTAATTTCCATTGCTTTTTCTGTCTTTTTACAAGTAACTAACAAAACAAATCCAGTGGTACCTCAATTTAAGAGCGTTTTGAGATTAGAGCGGTCTCTCGGCTAAATGCTATTCATTATATTGCAAGCAAAAATCTGAGTTACAAGTATAGTACATTCTAATGTATTGTTTTTTTATACAATATTTCTTATTGTATAAAAAAACAATATGGCGGGGCGCTGTTGGGAGAGTGACCGTGCCAGCAACCTAAGGGGTCCTGGTTCGATCCCCACCTTATACTAACCTAGTCACGTCCGTTGTGACCTTGAGCAAGACACTTCACCCTTGCTCCTGATGGGTCGTGGTTAGCGCCTTGCATGGCAGCTCCCGCCATCAGTGTGTGAATGTGTGTTTGAATGGGTGAATGTGGAAATAGTGTCAAAGCGCTTTGAGTACCTTGAAGGTAGAAAAGCGCTATACAAGTATAACCCATCATATAAAAGTTTTTGTTTTAGTCCTGTTTTTCCAGGGGAAATAAATTGATTTGAATTCATTTCAATCAGAGACGTTGATTTGAGAAAGAAGTGTTTTGAGTTAAGAGCTCCGTCAGAGAACCAACTCATATGTTTAGGTACTATTTTACTGTTTTCTTCTTCTTGTATATAATATATATTAGTTTCCTGTGACTTACTCCCTTGTGTTTAGTCTTATGTGAATTTAAGATTTTTTTTGTCAAATAAAATACTTTGGGGGTTTATAATAGTGACAATAAATACTATCTATTAACTACTAATTTCCATCAGTGCCTTGTTTCAATTATTTTGGTAATGACGTGGGTTATGACAAAAGTGTTGGCAAATGTGAATCATCAACTGTGTTTGCCTTTGGTCTTGATTTGGGTTGTGGAACGTGTAGAGCAAAAACAAATCCCACGCAAAAACTGCTGTTCCACATACAGTCTCTCATCCTTTTTGATTTCCCAAATGTGCACAACCTTCACGTTTCAAATTGTAAGCATTGCCATCTTTCCATATGATCATTTGTCTATTTTTAGGAGGAATGAAGGTGTTGACAAGACTGGGGGTGAAGTTATAGCACATGATTAGGGGACAGTCATACAGTGGAAGACATGCTCTCTTTCATATCCTATCAAAGCGGAGAACCCAAACCCAGGAATAAGAGTTGCCGCCTATAAATCATTTAAGATTCAGGAATCGACATGTTGTAAGGTTTCAAACGAGGCAAGCTGATTTGTCAGCAGGATGGTGATGAGACCGTAATTGCGCAGGAGATTCCTTATGCGTAAAATATATGCACGCAACACACTACGACACAGCGAGCTCCGAAACGCTTCGATACTCTTAAACTGAAACTAATTAGAAAAATCCATAATTTTTTATGTCACAAATAAAACAAAAACAGTGTGACGCTGAACACAAGTCCTCTGTGACTGCTTAACTTTTGTTTTTAATGTCTTCCAATAACGGGCAATATCTTCTCCAGGTACTTATGCTTCTCCAATATCACAAAAAGACGCATAAACAAATTAGAGACTCTAAATTGCTCATAGGTGTAACTGTGAGCCAGGATGGTTGTTTCTTAATGCGTCTTGTGATCGACTGGCAACCCTCTCGCCATGAAACAGCGGGGATAGGCTCACACGTGACCCCAATGAAGACATCTTTTAGGAATGGATAGAACATGACAAGCATCATGGTGATCATGAATTGTGGTGGACGATGAAAGTTTAAATGCCGAAACAAAATAGGCCAACTAATCTGTTTCTAGTTCAGTCATATTACTATTTATGTATTCCCCTCTCAGTGCTCAGTTCTGGCTCATATTGCAAATTACATTTTCAGTCTGTGGAAGTGTGTATCTGTGTTATTCAATTAGCATGAGGAATACTTACATACTGTTCCGAATAGAATATGACTTATTTATATTGTGGGTTCTGTTTATCATTAGCTCTGAGTTTAATCCAACAGGACAATGGGTACACGAGAACTGCGTTGAGTAGCGCAAGTGCCTTTTATGTCAACTTGATTACATTAACTTAGCGTACAGGCAAACCATGTCTAAAAATGCATTTCCCCGTCGATAATGTGACATCATCGCGGCCGGAATATATATATATATATATAAATATATATATATATATGATGAGGTGGCAACTTGTCCAGGGTGTACCCCGCCGAAAGCAGCTGAGAAAGGCTAAAGCACCCCCCGCGACCCCGAACGGGACAAGCGGTAGAAAATGGATGGATGGATGGATATATATATATATTATATACTGTACATATATATATATACCTGTATATATATATATATATATATATATATATATATATATATATATATATATATATATACAGCCCGGCCCCCGGACAAATTTTCTTAACCCAATGCGGCCCAAGAGTCAAAAAGTTTGGGGACCTCTGGTCTAAACGGTGGGCATTTATCTGCGAAAATATGAAGAAGCTTTAGATGGTGTGTTTGACCGAGAAGCAGCTTTCAGGAAATACTGCAGAATTCCACTCTCCGAGGTAAATATTGTACATTATTATTACATTACTCCTTAAAACTACTATACGGTAGTTGTTTTTGATACAATATTCGTTATCTAGAATTTTGTTTTTCTTATTAAAAAGCACAGTACTTTATGTTACACATCATGTTAATGTAATTGTATCCATTCATCCATTTTCTACCGCTTGTCCCTATTAATTTAAATGGGGAATATGTTGAGTTACGCATATGTTGGGTTACACGCTCCATCACAAAATCAATTAAACTTGTAAGCCGAGGTACCGCTGTTTCTTGAAAAATACAACGGAGGTCCCCCCAAAAAAAAATGCTTTGACATTTACAGTAGGATAAACAAGCAATACAATTGGTGACAATTCTAGGCAACTGTTTTTGGCCCCCAAAAAATAGGTTAGCATGAGAGTACTGAAAATAGGGTAGGATAATATTCCCTATTCTCAACAGCTGTTGACCATGAAGCTTTTTAACACATTCCTTTTCAAACGGTTTGCATCAATGTGGTTTGCAGTTGTAGTGCACACATACACACCCACATAAAAAATACTTGTAGGATAAAAGACCGTGTTGTTTGCAAAACACACACGCCTGCCTACATACTGTACTGTCTTCTGCTGCTACTGTCAACCATCAACACTGACACAATGCAAGTATAAGCTTTAAAGCTCACAAAACACATAGCCAAAACAAAAATAATTACAGCCATGCAGGTACATTTTGGTACAAAGTATGTATAACATGCAGCACCAGAATAATGTGTATTTGCTACACTGCAAAAACTGAAATCTAAGTAAGATTAAATATCTCAAATAAGGGTGACATTTGCTTATTTTCTGTTTGATAAGATAATTCTTCTCACTAAGCAGATTTTATGTTAGAGTGTTTTACTTGTTTTAAGTGTGTTGGTCCTAAATGATCTCGTAAGATATTACAGCTTGTTGCTGAGATTTTATGACCTATATTGAGTAAAACATGTTTGAAACTAGAATATCAACCGTTGCAAAGCTGGGTCATCAACACTCACAAGTATAAAACTACATTTTTTAAAGTAATAATTTCTTATTTCAAGCATGAAAAAAAAAATCATGACTTTGACACAATTGTGTCTCATATTAAAACAAATGACAGCCAAATGGACTTTGTTGTTTTATTTTCAATGAAACAATAGAAAATACGTACTCATATAGTAGTACAGTTGTTATTAGTGAGAATATACTTATTTTAAGGTATTTTAGGGTTCATTGAGGTTAGTTAATTTTACTTGTTTTGGAAAGTGTTGACAAGCCAAATTTTCTTGTTCAATTGGCAGATAATTTTGCTTAGTTCAAATAAAATACCCCTAATTTTTTTTTTTTTTTTTCTTGTTCTTGAACACTGACTTTTTGCAGTGTAGTGTTCAAGTACTAAACACACAATTATTTTCAGTAAGCTTTTCAAATTTGCCAAATGTCTCAGCCAATTCATTTAGAGTGAGGCTTCCTTCCTGTGCATATAATTCACATGTTTTATATTTGCAATGTGTGTTTACTAAGGCGAAGACTAAAAACATCACAATGGAGTCTTCACTCGTGTTTTTCACGCTGTTAAGCTTTGACACTTTCTTGTCCAAGCTTTGCGGTTTAGAAACACAAAATGAAGACGGTTTTCAGTTATACCCAGTAAAATATGTGAGTGTCTCCTGTAGAATGCATCTGCAGTGAAACTAAAAGGAAGGGGAATGGGAATAGAAAAGGCTTGACATGGTAATTGATTTTCTTTTTACTTCCAAAGTGTCATATCTATAGGTTTCAATCAAGGCTGTGGTAGTGCAAAGTGCCTTTTTTAATGACTGACAGACTCCATTGCTTAGGTATAATACTGGCATTCACATTAAGTGCACTTAGGCCACATGTTTAAATGGGTAAACAGGCTTAGTGTGGCAGAGTTCTCTGCAGACACGTGCCAGCAACCGATGTTTTTGAAAAATATAATTTAGAAGTGTTTCTGTGAATTCTGAGCTGGTAGAAATAGCATATTATAAAAATGACCAATGCAGGCAGAATTTTGGTTGGGAATATTTTTGTGACATTGCTTAATAAATAATTTAACCTGCATATCCATGACCTTACTTGACTTTGCTCTATGTACTTTGCGTCAAACAGTGGTACCCTAACTTAAGAGTCTTCTGAGATAAGAGCTGTCTCTCGGCTAATTGTTATGCTCTAAGTTGCAAGCGAAAAATTAAGTTACAAGCATCCCCACCATGTCATGTGAACTTTGTAAGATCCGCCGAATACATCTGGTCTTACTCGCTAGCATTAACTCACAGCTAGAGTCTTTTGGTTTTCTAACCATGGAAAGGAAGAAGATTAGTGTGAGTGCTGAGAAAAAGTGGATAATATTCATTGAAGTAAATAAATAAATAATTAAAAATAACTTAGTGAAGTAGTTTCTCTAACTGCTTCACCAAGTTAGCCAGCACTGCTAGTCAGAGCCATTCTGAATCAGAATGAGTTGATAAAGCCAGCCACGGAGGTTAAAACACTGTCCAAAAGACGCACATGTATCCATGAAAATATGGAAAAGCTGCTGATAGGGTGTTTGATGGGGAAGCAGCAGGAAGGAGATGCCATAGAAGTCTATTCTTCAAAGTAAATGTTCGCAATATTATTACATTACTTCATTAAACTCTTGTATTCTTTTTATACAATATTTTTTAATCTAAAAGTTTGTTTTTCTTTATAAGAGGCATGTTTGATAAAATTGTGCTGTTTTGGGCGTCCAAGCACTAATTGATTTCAAGTCATTTCAACAGGCGACGTTGATTTGAGACACAAGTGTTTTGAGTTAAGAGCTCCGTCACAGAAGCAGTTAAGCTAGTAAGTTGACGTAATACTGTACTGACAAAGTACTAGTTCCTGTCACGCATGTCTTCTGCTGCAAGCGCAGCCGGCAGCGCACCAGGACACGCCCCTGCTCACTCTTCCTGCATCGTGGCTGCAGGCAATCACCAATCAGCGCATCTGGGTCTGATGAGGGCAGACAGAATAAGGACCAGTGGACCCGAAGATCCAGTGACAGAACATAGTTTACTCCTCGTAGTAAGCATCCCATCTCTGGCTTCCCTCCGCGTACTTGCTCCCTCTGTGCTTTCCCTGTGCCCGTGTCTTATGTCCTCTGTGTTCCCTACAGTGTTACCTCTGTTTCCCGTGATTGTGCTGTGCGCCTCGACTTCCCACCGGATTCTGGACTGCCTCCCTCGATCCTCGACCTCTGCTTGGACACGGACCTCGTCGCCTCTCTCCAGCCCCCGACCTCTCGCTTGCCCACGTACTGCCTTCTCACCTTGCGCCTCTGGTCCGACGAAGGATTCGTCCAACACGCACATACAACAACCTCTGGTAACATCCATCCATCCATACATTTTCTACCGCTTGTCCCTTTCGGGATGCTGGAGCCTATCTCAGCTACATTCGGGCGGAAAGCGGGGTACACCCTGGACAAGTCGCCACCTCATCACAGGGCCAACACAGATAGACAACATTCACACTCACATTCACACACTAGGGCCAATTTAGTGTTGCCAATCAACCTATCCCCAGGTGCATGTCTTTGGAGGTGTGAGGAAGCCGCAGTACCCGGAGGGAACCCACGCAGTCATGGGGAGAACATGCAAACTCCACACAGAAAGCTCCCAAGCGCAGCATCGAACCCAGGACCTTTGTATTGTGAGGCAGACGGACTAACCCCTGTCCCACCGTGCTGCGCCCTCTGGTAACATTTACATTGTTAATTCTACACATCGTCTTGCACCATTCACTTAGAGTGGCATACACACTCCAACTAATCATCAGTGTCAATAAACCTATTGAACTGATTCCTGCCGTTGTGTCATCTCCTTCCCCCGCCGTACGTAACAGTTACCCCTTATTTTTCAACGCACAAACTCGCCGGCCGTTCAGACGTGCACACTGTGGCCACATCACCAGCACACCTGTCCCAAATCCTGACATCACAAGTTTAATCTCTTATCGAATGACAGCAGTCATTTCCATTCATTTATTTTCTAATTTAGATGATTTGGCCCACTTACAATGAAAATAACAAAACAATCTTGTTGTTAATGATCTTTATACTGGTATTGCATGTGCCGCTTTCAGAGATCACATTTAGTTCTCCTAGATGTGTGCTGTCGCACAAGCATGGGATAAAGTGTACATTCCTGTAATGTTATATTATATAAAATACATTATTACAGTTTTTATTAGCATTTTTGTAGTCTAGTAACAGCATTTCACGATTAATATCAATATATTAACATTCTTAATAAATGACTGTAGAATAAGCACACATCTGATTGGAGAGTCTGGGTGTAAAGTACTTGTTTGTTTCCAGGGATGGGAAAGCTACTTGGAAAATATAGTAAGCTTAGCTATAAGATACTTTGGGGACGGCGTGGCGAAGTTGGGAGAGTGGCCGTGCCAGCAACCTGAGGGTTACTGGTTCAATCCCCACCTTCTACCATCCTAGTCACGTCCGTTGTGTCCTTGAGCAAGACACTTCACCCTTGCTCCTGATGGGCCGGGTTAGCGCCGTGCATGGCAGCTCCCGCCATCAGTGTGTGAATGTGTGTGTGTGAATGGGTGAATGTGGAAAATAGTGTCAGAGCGCTTTGAGTTCCTTTAAAAAGGTAGAAAAGTGCTATACAAGTACGACCAATTTATTATTACTCTCAACTAAATGTAGCTAAGCTAAATAGGAAGCTACCCCTGGAGAATTGTTGCAAGCTATACTACATGCTACACTAGGGTGACCAGGTGTCCGGATTTAGGCCGGTCAGTCCGGATTTTTAATGCCCTGTCCGGCGTCCGGCGCAGCATCAAGCCGGACACGTATTTGTCCTCCTTTTTGAGGCACTAGGCTTGAAGAGCGGAGTTTTTTTAATCTTTGCTGGGCTGCAGCGCAATAGCCAATCATAGACCGTAAAAAATGCCCCCAACGCAGTAACATATCAAATGATTGGCTAAGAGCGGTGTCGGATACAAATCTGCTTATCATTGGTTAAAAAGGTAAACAAGGGTCCAACGTTTCCTCTAAGGTGCGCGCCTGCGCAATGGCGCACCGCTCACGCGTCATGTGCGCACAGCAAATTAATGCCGCGCAGGAAATCAAAAATCCCATCTGAACTTTAAACAAAATAAACACATTACAATTTATTCTGTATGATTTTGCAATGCAACTCTGTGAGTGACAGGTGACAACAAGAGTGGCCCCAATGAATAAAACAATCTTTGTCAACACAGTTCAATTATCGTCTGTCGAGACAGGACAGGAATTCCATCAATCACTTTATTGAGCAAAACTGTTTGTAACCACACCAAAAACATGAGTAAAAAAAACTTTTATCTATAAAAACTGGTAATTTTCTGCCATACAAACCAGGCTTAGACCAACTTTGTCATCCGTCGTTTCAACAGAAGCCGCTCGCTCGCTCACCTGCACCAATACACGCACTCATGGCACTTAGACGGCGTGGCGAAGTTGGTAGAGTGACTGTGCCAGCAATCGGAGTGTTGCTGGTTACTGGGGTTCAATTCCCACCTTCTACCTTCCTAGTCACGTCCGTTGTGTCCTTGGGCAAGACACTTCACCCTTTGCCTCTGATGGCTGCTGGTTAGCGCCTTGCATGGCAGCTCCTGCCATCAGTGTGTGAATGTGTGTGTGAATGGGTAAATGTGGAAATACTGTCAAAGCGCTTTGAGTACCTTGAAGGTAGAAAAGCGCTAAAGGCTGCAGCTAACGATTATTTTTCTATCGATTAATCTATAGATTATTTTTTTGATTAATCGGTTAATCTATAGATTATTTTTTCGATTCATCTATAGATTATTTTTCCTTTTGCCGATTATTTTTTTATTCAAAATGAAGATGAAAAAATAAATGTAGGCCAGTTTTTTCAAAAGGCATGGCTTTTATTTACAACAAAAAAGAAGTATGGCCACTGAGTCAACATTGACAACAACATGACAAAATATTCTGTAACAATGTAAACATTTAAAACTTTTAACATTTAACAAAATTAAAAGTAGCTTATTTGCTTTTTAATGTGCAAATATAAAAGTAAACATCCAGTGCAAATCGTAATATTCTGCAATAGTATAAGCATTTCAAAAGTAAAAGTATTGCTTATTTTGCTTTAAAATGTGCAAAAATAAAGATAAACATCCAATACAAAAAAGTGCAAAACGAAATGTTCTGTAACACCAGTGTAAACATTTCAACAAAAGTGAAAGTATTGCTTATTTGCTAAAATGTGCAAAAATAAAGATAAACATCCAATACAAAAAAGTGCCAATCTAAATATTCTGTAACACTGTAAAAATTAAGTATTGCTTTTAAAATGTGCAAAATAAACATCCAGTCTAACACAGTACACACTAACCAATTCTACTCATTCCAGTGAGTGACTAACAGTTGTAATGAAGAAAGGTTAGCATGTCAACATGCTCTGGTTCTTTTCTTGTTTACAATATTCCCAGCAGCTGAAAATAGGCGCTCAGAAGGGGTCGATGTGGCTGGAACTGAGAGCTAATTACCGGTAGCCTTCACCTCAAGCCAGGACTGTGAGTGAGCTGAGCTCCAGTTTATATTCCTAGAAGGTCAACGGGCTCATAGTAGGCATGTGCGTATCGATCCTGTGGTATCGATATATCGATACTCACACGCTACTCATTTGGCATCACTTTTCTGAAAAAAGTATCGATATAAACCAAAAAACGGCGTGTGGGGGGTGCAAGCATCACTTTCAGATGTTTTTGATTACTTACTTAACTTACTATGTGCTGGGACACCCCTGTACCTGGCAGAGTATAGAGCTGGCCCAGTCACGTGACAGGAGACAGCGAATGAGCGTCGTCAACGTGCAACACACACACAGCCAGCCGACAGCGATGCAGCCAGGCATATCCAGTGTTGTCCAATTGTTGACTTAAAACAGGCATTGTTTTTTGTTTTTTTTTAGTAATGTTTACTGAATATTTTTGTTTAAATGATTATCCTAAATTCAAATAATTTCCACACAGGGGAATTTACTGTTAGTTGAAAATTGCTTGAGTATTTAAAACAAGATAAGAAAGAGATACAATTTGGAGATTCTTCATCTTTGCATTACAGTTTTATTTTTTCCCAAGAAAATCTTGAATATATGATTGAATGTGATTTTGGTTTTAATCTGTAACATGATTTCTTACATTTCGAAAACATTAGCCTATTTCATATTTCATTAATTGCTAATTATATCACAAACTTTAAAAAATAACTGCAGCTTCTTGCGATTCGAATTTGACAGTTAATTGGAAAGCCCTAATATCTAATTATTATTATATATTATATATAATTATTATTATAAATAATATTTAATTTATTTTTCATATTTATGTTATTTATTTTAATTTTAGTTTTATTATATATTGACCATAATAAATGTGGTATAAATGGTCTGTATTTGTCTTGTGATTTGTCTTAAATAATAACAATAGTAATATTTTTGACTGACAAAAATTGCCAATAAGAAATTAATGGTATCGGTATCGATGAAAAGGCAAGATAAAGTATCGGTATCGTATTGAATCCTAAAAGTGTGGTATCGCCCATCCCTAGCTCATAGTGATGTTACTAGTAGTTGACTGGGAGGTGTTTATTATCATTTGGGGAGAGTCCGCTGCCTGATGCTCACCTGCTAAACACCTATCTGCTCCACGCTGAAGCGCTGACTACATGCGCTCTGAATACACACTGCTGATTGGCTGGTAACGTTTTGAATACGCACTTCTGATTGGCTGATAACGCTTTGTATAACTCTTTGTGTGTACCAATCAGATGGTTGTGTGGGTGGGACAATGCTGCGTGCTGAGACAGAGGCAGCCGCAGAAGGAGCGAAGCAGCTTGTTAACACTTTAGCAGCTAAAGTTAGCTTTAGCTTAGAAACTCGTTCGGTACACCCCCGTACCGAACCGAAATCCCCGTACCGAAACGGTTCAATACAAAACACGTACCGTTACACCCCTAGCAGATACAAATGACACATTCATGTTTTTGTGTAATGATGACAACGCATACTCGCGCGGACGATTGACTAGTTGATGGTTTTCTTTTCAAATGTTCGTTCATAGCCGTTGTGCTGCTATGATAGGCCATTTCCGCTCGACACAGTGTGCATACAACAACATTATTAGGCCGTGTATTGAAATACTCCCACACTTTTGACCACTTTTGGCGTGATTTTTTCCCCCTCGCTCGCACAGTCTGCTTTACGCTCCGCCATGACGGTAGTGTGACGTAAATATGCGACGCGTCGACGCACAAAAACGGTGTCGACGTATTTACGTAACCGATGACGTCGATGACGTCGACTACGTCAACGCGTCGTTTCAGCCTTAAAAGCGCTATACAAGTATAACCCATTAGCCAGTGCTGCGTTTATGGCCACACAAAAAGTCGGACAACCCCAACGCCACACAATGTGTAAATGCCAGGTTGTAACACTGACTCCTCAATCAGATGTGTGCTTATTTTACTGCCATTTATTAAGAATGTTAATCTAAGGATATTATTCATGAAATATTGTCACTAGATTTCATAAATGCTAATAAAAAGATGTATTTTACAGACAGAAAGTTACAGGAACTAAATGTAATCTCTGAAAGGGGTAACGTTTCTTTTAAAGGCAGGACCCGCAGCCAGACATACAATACTAGCACATAGGTCATGAAAAACATGTTTTTTTGTTATTGTCATTGTAAGAGGGCAAACTCACTTATATCAGAAAATGATTTTAATAAAACATTTAAATTGTTATGATGTCAGGTTTGGGACAGGTGTGACGCTGGTGTGGCCACAGTGTGCACGTCTGATGTCGCTCACATTTTTTAAAAATTATATATGTTACCTGTTAATTGTTGTTTACATTTAAGTCCACACATGTTATGCTTTGTGGCACTCTGCACTTGAAAATATTCATCTCAGTGGTCACTTTTTGAACATCACAATGTATTGAATAAATACAAATACTGTTAACAAACACTTGACTTTAATATTTTTTCCTATTCAGCCACACAAACATCATCTTTAAACCACTCAAAATTTTACTATAAATAAGAGTATACCAGAGTCCTATGTACACCATAGTAACTTATTGATATGCCGCATAATGTCCTCCTTTTTGGTGTCATATGCCGCAAATTGTCCTCCTTTTTGGTGTAATGGAAATGGTCACCCTAAGCTACACGGCAAAAGTAGCTACAAAGCTACATTTACCAGCATTTATATCTATGGGCCTACATGTATAATGTTAATGTTAATGTAACTGAGAGTGTAGAAATGGAACCAATAAGGGTCCATTACTATTAACTATCTGTCATTTAGCTGGGGAGACCCTACAACTACCTCTAGGGTCCCCGCACCCCACTATATGTATTTATTTTAGTTTGCATTTTCTTTGGCTCACCCTTTTAATGTTATTCATTTTCTCTGCCTACAGTAAAAAACATCTATAATCTATATCTTGACAAAAAATAATGACTTGTGTGTTGTTTGGGAAGAGCTGGTAATAGTTATGTGCAGTAAAACTTTTCATGAACTCAACTTAATGTGTGTTCCTAAATTTGTGTTGGACGTCTTAGATGAAGAGAACAGTTCTGATTTTGGTTTACAGAGTAAACAACTAAACTAAGGTTTTGGGCATTGTTTTCTCTGAACACATACATTTGTCTAAATATGGCCCAGGACACACATTATTGTGGGTTTCCTGCACGTCATCTTCATTACTAAAAGAGAAATAGTATCTGTGAGAGAGAATTCCTCTGCCATTTTCAAGTACGTTTTTTTTCAAGCGTCCCTCTGTCTCGGACTCCCTCATCGTCATGTGACATGAGTGCGTGTCTGTTATGATATTGCTTACAAGTTTCGATAACCCGCCTTATCTTGCCTCTGATTGACCAGTCCGTAATGTTTCACCCTAACCTTGACCAATTGTGACTCATCATACGAACACCGACCAATCTTCATGGATTTTCTCCATATGTATGGATGTCCTCATTCATCCAGGTCATTGTATTTTCTCCATATTTGTATCTCTTTGTAGCTTGTAGCTTTGATGGAAGCTACCTAGCTACATGGGTCTAAAAATAGCTAAGCCACAGGAAAAGCTACTCGTTAAAAAAGTAGCTAAGTTACCGCCAAGCTACTGAAAAATGTTGTTAAGCTACATGTAGCTTGTTACTGCCTATAGAAGTTTGTTTCACCGTAATACGATTTGTACGCATCTAACTATCTTAACTCTGCTGCACTGTTAGCTATAAGCTAAATAGCAAAACAGTGATACGCGAGCATAACATGCTGTTAATGACATTGATTGGCTGCATGTGGGCCACATCATAGTGTAACAACTTGGCATATACGGTTTATGTGGTATTGTCCGACTTTTTGTGTTGAGTGGCTGGGTCTAATGAGTGCGTCTGTTGTCGCAAATGAACGATATAGAGTGAGAGAGAGTGGCTGCTGTTGATATGACCGATGACAGAGAGTTGGTTTTGGCGTGGTTTGTACGGCAGTTTTGCCAAATTAAAGTTGTTTTTATTTGTGGTTACGAACGACAATAAACAGTTTTGCACAATAAAGTGATCGATGGTTTATGACAAACCTACTTTTCTTACCTGTTGGTACCTGTTTTTATGTATTTATTTATTTAAAAATCCAATAAACAAATGCTAAAAAACAAACAAAAAAACCCTTGCCCTCCTTGATACTTCCTCTAAACGAGCTGTTTGGAATTTGAGTAGCCACTGACGTCTTTGTCGTTAGTTACGTCAGCGGATATTTCCATGAATCAAAAAGTTTTACCTGGAGAGCTTTGCGCGAGTCCGCCATTGTAGTCCAACTTTGTAGTCAATAAGTTCCCTCTTTTTCTCAATCCTCATGTTGTGGGGCTGACTGGCTCGTACATGCACATGCATCCTCCGCTATTGCCATTTCTAATACAGAGTAGCGTATAGTTGCAACTTGTATCTGTCAGTAGACTCAATATGGAATCGCTAAAAACTACAACATAGCTGACGAGGGGAAAACGCAGTCGAAGTGGAGCCGTGTAATTAAGACTATCCTCAAAACTGTCAATACGGGGACTGTGAGGGTTTTGTTTTCCCGAGATGCAAGTAAAGCTGGATCGGACATGGCTTGGAGGTGAGTACATATTTATTTAAACACTAACAAACTACAAAAAAAGGAAGCAAACAAAAGGCGCGCACAATGGCGGAGAACAAACTTGACTAATGAAACCAAAAGACTAGCACAAAGGCAATTAACTATGAACATGAAACAAAAACACTTACTGTGGCATGGCATGAAGCATGAACTATAGTAAACAGGAATATCATGGGTAGCAGAGGTAGTATGGATAATGTCACCAGGACGATCAACAGAAACAGACACGCTTAAATAGCAGTGACATGATTAGGGACAGGTGCGCGAGTGCAAAGCGTGAGACAGGTGCGTGACATGAGGACAGGTGAAAACTAATGGGTAGTCACAGAAACAAAAACAATGGAGCGTAAACAGAAACTAAAGAGTCCAATAACTAAACAAAACAAAACAAAACAAAACATGACTAAAACAAAACATGATCACACAGACATGACAAAAACGGTGCATCCTGAAGAGACAGTCAGAAACAGTTTGAAGACGGGGGTCTGTAAACATAATCTACCATTACATGTTATTGTAGACAACAAAGAAGTGTTTTAAATGTAGAAAAAAAAAAAAAAGACTCCTTTAATGTGTTAACAAACATTGTTTTATCTGTGTGGCTGCTTGTCACCGGTCGTACAAAATAAATTGTGTGTTTAATTTGTTTGGAGTTTTGGTAGGATTTTATTTTGGGCACTGCATAGATTTTCTATACGCAGACGACGCGTGAACAGTTGCGCAGGTAAAATTGGTGCTAGTGTTTTCTTTTCAACTTTTGGTGTGGACCCGTGTACCAAACCGCCAGTGGGAGGGCAATCTTAAAGGTTAGGCTTATATTGTAAATTATAAGATAATGGTGATAAATGAGTCATCAAAGAACTATCAAGCTTCTAAAAATATATCATCACATCAATCAATCACATTTACATACGCCAGCTCAGTAGCCTTGTGGTTAGAGTGTCCCCCCTGAGACTGGAAGGTCGTGAGATCAAACCCCGGCCGATTCATAGCAAAGACTATAACAATGGGACCCATTACCGCCCTGCTTGGCACTTAGCATCAAGGGTTGGAATTGGGGGTTAAATCACCAAATGATTCTGGAGCGCAGTGTACATTGCTGCTCACTGCTCCCCTCACCTAACAAGGGGTGAACATGGGGATGGGTCAAATGCAGAGGACACATTTTTTTTGTGACGATCGTTGGGACTTTAACTTTAACTTTACACTTATAGAGAATTTAGAGCAGTGATTGTTGGCCCTGTGATGAGGTGGCGACTTGTCCAGGGTGTACCTCGCCTTCCGCCCATGTGCAGCTGAGATAGGCTCCAGCACCCCCCATGACCCTGAAAGGGACAAGTGGTAGAAACTTGGATGGATGGATGGATGGATGGATTCTGAAACTCTGGTAAATGGGCTCCATCAAGTGGTACGCCAAATCATCACTTTATTAAATATTCAAATAGTGTTACTGTTTAAAGCGTGTGTAATGTTACAGTGGCCAAAAAAAAGTACCATATTTTTTGGACTATAAGTCGCAGTTTTTTTCATAGTTTGGCCGGGGGTGCGACTTATACTCAGAAGCGACTTATGTGTGAAATTATTAACACATTACCGTAAAATATCAAATAATATTATTTAGCTCATTCACGTAAGAGACTAGACGTATAAGATTTCATCGGATTTAGCGATTAGGAGTGACAGATTGTTTGGTAAAGGTTATTTGTTAGTTATTTGAATGGCTGTTACCATAATATGTTATGTTAACATACCAGGCACGTTCTCAGTTGGTTATTTATGCGTCATATAATGTACACTTATTCAGCCTGTTGTTCACTATTCTTTATTTATTTTAAATTGCCTTTCAAATGTCTATTCTTGGTGTTGGGTTTTATCAAATAGATTTCCCCAAAAAATGCGATTTATACTCCAGTGCGACTTATATATGTTTTTTTTCCTTCTTTATTATGCATTTTCGGCCGGTGCGACTTATACTCCGGAGCGACTAATACTCCGAAAAATACGGTATATATAATTGGTAAATAAAACCTGTGCCTTGTTTTTAATGAATATTTAGGCCTACCACACTACTGTATTTTAATGTTGGTCATTGTGGTGGTACTTGGAGAACAAAGTATTTTCTGAGGTGGTACTTGGAGAATCACTGATTTAGAGTCTCCAATTCACCTCGCATGCATATTTTGGAATGTGGGAGGAAGCTCCAATGAAAACTTTGTGGCCAACATGTTAACTTCGAGGCCACCGTGCGGCTTGAAGCTCATGAATTTATTTTTAAAAAGCCTATAAGTATGCAGCTTAAGCATCCTGTTTGTGATGTTTTTTCTCTGTGTTTTGAATAAACACTTTTCATTTATTTGGCAATACAATACAAAAAATAACCACTTTTATATACCGTACTGTATGTTTAAAGGTGAACTGCATTTTTTGGGGGGGAATTTTGCCTCTCCTTCACAATTCTGATGTAAGACAAGAACACATGTTTATCTCTTTTTTATGCATTCCAAACAGTAAATAAATGCGAGCAAAAGTCTGCAGGAGAGCCAACAAACATAATAAAACATCACTTACTGTACAATGTCTGCTGTCACCGGGATGCCGACTGTTAGAATGTTATTATATTATCCTCGCAAAGAAACAAGGGGGGGGGTGGAATGTCGTTTTGTGTCTTTCTCACTTTTTGGGGGTGTGAATTGGCTATTAAAGTTTACCAACTTCTCAGTTTATGTCCAGATCATCAAGGTGAGAGGCATGATTTATAATCCACAATAAACCTTGACAAACTCACAGGTGGTGCAGGAGCTCACCAGCTGATAATGTCAATACAGCAGCATAAGGAAGCGTCTCTCTGATCAATGCACCGCTAAATGTAGGTCCTTAACGTTAGCGCTTATAATAACAATATCACTAATACTTGGTTAATATTCAGGTCACAAAATGTAATTGGAGTATTGTTGGCACTTTTTGGATGGCTATTTATTGTGTTTTAAGGTCAGAATAATCACAATAGGCTCAGTGACGTCATGGCTCCCGTTGGCTCCCATCAAACTTTTATTTACGTTTATTTACAAGTTAAAATGCATTTAAAAAAATGTGTGTATTCTTGTCTCTCATAAGGATTGTAAATTATAGGCAACATTTAAAAAAAAAAGTGCAGTTGCCCTATAAGATAGCTAGATATGTAAGGAATGTCTTCAAGCATTAGAAGTAAACCTTTATTAAGAGGGAAAAATAGTCATCTAAAGCAGTGGTCCCCAACCACCGGGCCGCGGCCCAGTACCGGTCCGTGGACCGATTGGTACCGGGCCGCGGCCGCACAAGAAGTTAAAAAAAAAAAAAATTTAAAAATTTAAAAAAAAATTAAAAAATTAAATCAACATAAAAAACACAATATATACATTGTATATCAATATAGATCAATACAGTCTGCAGGGATACAGTCCGTAAGCACACATGATTGTATTTCTTTATGAAAAAAAAAAATGAAAAAAAAACTTTTTTTTTTTTTTTACTACCCCCCGGTCCGTGGGACAAATTTACAAAAAGGTTGGGGACCACTGATCTAAAGGGTACAAGCTTCAGTATAGCCTGTAGAGGCCCGAGATTGGAATGAGATTAATAGCTTCATAAAAGAATCAAATTCTTTAAACATTTTTAAAAAGCGTTTTAAGCTAAATTTATTGCGACGTTATGCTTAGTACTTTTAACACACCCCTTATGGTTGAGGAATTCACATTAGTCGCATAATTTTGGTCTTGACCTCTGTATGTATGATGAGATTATCGCAGATCTTCAAGATGCAACCTTTTAATCACATTTGAATAATAGGTTATTGAGACTGATTTGGTGGATTTAAAGATTCCTTTTTTATTTATAAATGAAATTGTAAATGGGTATTTGGTGGGTAGATTTTGAAATGTATTTTATTGTATTGTATTTTGCATATTATATGATGATGTGTATTTTAAATGTGGGTCCCTTTCCATAAACTGTGTGCTTCTAGGGATGACCTTTTTGCAGAAGGAACTCTGATATTAAAGGCCTACTGAAATGAATTTTTTTCATTTAAACGGGAATAGCAGATCCATTCTATGTGTCATACTTGATCATTTCGCGATATTGCCATATTTTTGCTGAAAGGATTTAGTAGAGAAAATCGACGATAAAGTTCGCAACTTTTGCTCGCTGATAAAAAAAGCCCTGCCTGTACCGGAAGTAGCGTGACGTCACAAGCGGTAGTGCTGCTCACAATTCCCATTGTTTACAATGGAGTGAGAGAGATTCGGACCGAGAAAGTGACGATTACACCATTAATTTGAGCGAGGATGAAAGATTCGTAGATGAGGAACGTTACAGTGAAGGACTTGAAAGGCAGTGATGGACGTATCTTTTTACGCTCTGACCGTAACTTAGGTACAAGCTGGCTCATTGGATTCCACACTCTCTCCTTTTTCTATTGTGTATCACAGATTTGTATTTTAAACCATTTTAGATACTATATCGTCTTGAAAATGAGAGTCGAGAACGCGAAATGGACATTCACAGTGACTGAACATGTAAATACACGATTAATAATTCAGCTTTGCGAAGCTAAAAAAAATAGAAGCTAACCTAGCTACGTAGCCAACTTGATAGCAGCAGTCTCAAATGCAGATAGAAACTAAATTAAAAAAAAACCTGACTGGATGGATAGACAGAAGATCAATAATACTATTAAACCATGAACATGTAAATACACAATTAATAATATTCCGCTTGGCAAAGCTAAAAAAACAGAAGCTAACCTAGCAACGTAGCCAACGCGATAGCGCCAGTCTCAAATGCAGATAGAAACTAAATAAAAAAAAAACCCTGACTGGATGGATATACAGAAGATCAATAATACTATTAAACCATGAACATGTAAATACACGATTAATAATATTCCGCTTGGCGAAGCTAAAAAAACAGAAGCTAACCTAGCTACGTAGCCAACGCAATAGCGCCAGTCTCAAATGCAGATAGAAACTAAATTTAAAAAAAAAAACTGACTGGATGGATAGACAGAAGATCAATAATACTATTAAACCATGAACATGTAAATACACGATTAATAATATTCCGCTTGGCGAAGCTAAAAAAACAGAAGCTAACCTAGCTACGTAGCCAACGCGATAGCGCCAGTCTCAAATGCAGATAGAAACTAAATTAAAAAAAAACCCTGACTGGATGGATAGACAGAAGATCAATAATACTATTAAACCATGAACATGTAAATACACGATTAATAATATTCAGCTTGGCGAAGCTAAAAAAACAGAAGCTAACCTAGCTGCGTAGCTAACTTAGATGCGGCGGCGGGCGTTGTACGCTTTTGACGACACCCCGGCCGCCATCAGAGTCGGCAAGAAACATATATTTCCCCAAAGTTACGTACGTCACATGCACATATCGACACGCACGTACGGGCAATCGATCAAATGTTTGGAAGCCAAAGCTAGACTCACCGTAGTGCGTCTGCTATCCTGCTCAAAACACAACACAACCTCCTGGTGTTGGTGTTGCTGTAGTCCGCTGCTCCACCGGCTCCAACTTTCTTATTTGCAGTCTCCATTGTCCATTAAACAAATTGCTCAATCGCTTTATTAACAAGCGGTAACTGGTTGTAGTTCAAAAAGTAACGCACACACATACACGAGCTGCTGTTAGCCAAAAGTCACGCTCACACACACTCAAGTTCTCCGCCAACTCACTCGCGCATACGCGTTCCCCAAACCCTTAAAGACACAGTACACTAATGCAAATATCACGGATATTACAGTATTGTACTTAGCCGCTAAGACACCGATTGATCCCACCTACAACGTTCTTCTTTGCAGTCTCCATTGTTCATTAAACAAATTGCAAAAGATTCAGAATACTGTGGAATTTTGTCAAAGAAAACAAGAGGCTTTCCTATCGGGTCCGATGGGGTCCAACCACTTCCGTTGCTTTTGTGACGTCACACGCATAAATCATATCCAAAGGAGTTTTTCAACCGGAAGTGAGGCAGGAATTTTAAAATTGCACTTTATAAGTTAACCCGGCTGTATTGGCATGTGTTGCAATGTTAAGATTTCATCATTGATATATAAACTATCAGACTGCGTGGTTGGTAGTAGTGGGTTTCAGTAGGCCTTTAACAAAAGAAACAATAATGAAATACATAACTATTTCTGTCTGTAAATAAATAAATAAATAAAAAAATTTAAAAAAATCACACAGAACAATAAACATTATCAATTAAAAAGAGCACATAATTAAACAGAGCACATTATTAAAAAGGGTCAGATGTTAGAAGTATACAAATACTGTATATACTGTTTGGAGATCCGGAAGGCGGGGTACACCCTGGAAAAGTCACCACCTCATCGCAGGGCCAACACAGATAGACAGACAACATTAACCACGTGTACATGGACAAAATGTATTTAATCTGATAATCATTCCGATTAGAATGTTACTGTGTACATGGACCCTGAAAAAAATTATCTGATTATGACGTGCATTTTCATGCATCACACCTTAAATCAGAATACTTTACTTTGACATGCACGAACATAACATAAATGGAAAGGTGTGTTTGGGCTATGGCGCCATTTGTTTTCGAGTTTGCTCACTGTAGGTGCTGAGGAAGCAGTCGACTTCCACCGTAAACAAACCTGGCTTTGTGCATTTCTGCTTGTCTGACGTTATCACGGTATTTATTTATCATTTTTTTCCTTCTGTTCACTACTTTTGTTTTATCTCTGTTTTTTAATGGAGCTGTTCAGTGCTTTATGTTGTGATTATGTATGGGTTGTGGTGCATTTTCATGTTACGACATTCTGTGTATGTGTTTGAGGCTAGCAGTTAGCCCTTGGAGTAGCTGTAAGGTCGTGAATAAAACAGCTCGTTAAGACGACAACTGCTTCTTTTATTGTTACATCAACACATGACACTTTAGAGCAGTGTTTTTCAACCACTGTGCCGCAGCTCACTTGTGTGCCGTGAGATGCAGTCTGGTGTGCCGTGGGAGATTATGTCATTTCACCTAATTGGGTTAAAAATATTTTTTGCAAACCAGTAATTATAGTCTGCAAATTATGTGTTGTTGAGTGTCGGTGCTGTCTAGAGCTCAGCAGAGTAACCGTGTAATAATCTCCCATATCAGTAGGTGGCAGCCGGTAGCTAATTGCTTTGTAGATGTCGGAAACAGCGGGAGGCAGCGTGTAGGTAAAAAGGTGTCTAATGCTTAAACCAAAAATAAAAAAAATGTGAGTGCCCCTAAGAAAAGGCATTGAAGCTTAGGGAAGGCTATGCAGAATGAAACTAAAACTGAACTGGCTACAAAGTAAACAAAAACACAATGCTGGACAACAGCAAAGACTTACTGTGGAGCAAAGACGGCGGCCACAATGTACATACGGACATGACATGACAATCAACAATGTCCCCACAAAGAAGGATAAAAACAACTGAAATATTCTTAATTGCTAAAACAAAGTAAATGCGGGAAATATCGCTCGAAGGAAGACATGAAACTGGAAAATACCAAAAAAAGAGAAAAAGCCACCAAAATAGGAGCGCAAGACAAGAACTAAAACACTACACAGGAAAACAGCAACAAATTCGAAATAAGTCATGGCGTGATGTGACAGGTCGTGACAGTACACCTACTTTGAGACAAGAGCTATAGTGATGCATGCTTGGTTATGGTTTAAAGTCATATCCAACAATTGTGACAACGACTTTTCACTGTCAACTGAGTTTCGTTTTTTAATGATTTCTGCTGGTGGTGTGCCTGCGGATTTTTTCAATTAAAAAAATGTGCCTTGGCTTAAAAAAAGGTTGACAAACACTGCTCTAGACCATGCTTTTGATTTTGCTAGTCTCGTTTTAAAGCAACAAAATCAAGAGTATATAATGTTACTTCTGTACATGTTGAATGAGGGGAGATGGCAGCAAGACAATCGCTTCATTCACTTGTGTCACTTCACACAGAAAGACCCCGAGCCCGGGACTCAAACGCAGGACCTTCTCGCTGTGAGTGGGCAGCACGGTGGTTGTTTGGATATGTTGGCAGTAACATATGAAGTATTTTTTTTCTTCTTCCAAAGTGCACTCATTTATTAATAGATCTCTGTGATATAACTATAAACTGACTTACACATCGCAGATACAAAGTCACACAAAAGATTGCATATTTCCATCGCCAGTTTTAGAACCCTTTAGATCTAGAACTACAACATGGCTTGAGCATTGAGCTTAAAAGCTATAAAAGATTAGATTGAGAAGTTTAATAGAGGCCAAACTGAAGACGAAATAGCGGCACATCATTTGGACTCATTGGGAGCAATGATATAATTTACAATGGACATTAAGAATGAGACGGCGACAGCGTTGCCAAGATCGATGGCTTGGTCTGAGAGAGATGACTTTCATGTATGAGCATGAAACCAACATAAAAAGAAAGCTTCAAATTGAGTGTCAGCTTTTCAATGACATCCTAATATCTACTTGCCAGCTCCAAGCTTCAAACAAATAGATTTTAATAATAATTTTTTTCCCTGTCCTGATGTCAGACTTTGGTACTTATTTCACATCTATGGAATAATTTCTATCTAATAAGCATGGGGCCACACTATAAATTGGTGGGGTTAACAACTTTATGAACTTAAATCCAGTTCTACATTACATGCATTTTATATTCACCCAGAAATGATTACGTATTTAAAGAAAAATAAAATAAAAAGTACTTGATGCTTTTACATGCTTAATGTTTATTTTCATTTTTATTTTAGTAATGTACCTGTTTTGTTACTGTGTTCATTGTATGTCAGGGGTGTCAAACTCATTTTAGCTCAAGGGCCGCATGAAGGAAAATCTATTCCCACGCCGGCCAGACTGGAGGATTGTGACTTTGTCACTAAATATGGTTCATGGCATAATAACTTAAAAATAAAGACAACTTTAGATTCTTTTTTTTGTCTCACTTTTTAAAAAAATATAACAAGTACATTCTGAAAATGTACATACTGCAAATAATCTTCTTGGCAAAACACTTGACGTAAATTGAAAACTCTAAGGAAAAAATTGGTGCAGTTTCAAAAACACCATGAAGAACACAATAAAGTTAGACTTTGTCTCAGTGTTTTTACAAAGCCATTAAACTTTAAGCACTTCCTGTTTATCATTGTAACGTTGGCAGTTAATTAAAAATGTTTGGAAAAGCAACCGATTGTTTCCACAAACCGCCGCATTGGTGAAATCTGCGTACTGCCACAACACATTCATTTATCATCATTCAAATGTTACAATTATAATTAAACATGGTGTCAGTTATCAAAACAACACCATAACTTTGTGATGTGGCTTTTGTGAACAGAGCCTGCCGGGACTTAAGACCTTGTTTTGCTTCTTCCACCTTCTGTAGCCTTTGTTCCGTGTCCATATTCTTGACTTTGTGTTTCTTAGATGTTTCATAGTGCCTTCTTAGATTATATTCTTTCATTACAGCCACAATTTTTCCACACAGGTTTGCCTTTTACCGCCGTGAACATGTACTCTGCCTCCCACCTGGCTTGAAACCCCCTGTTCTCACCGTCCACCTTCCGTTTAGCCATTATTGGGGAGGGGGGTTGCTGAAAGTTGACATATGTCCTGTATGTTGATGAATAATGAAGTCAACGCCCACTTGCGGCACTGCAGTGAGTTTGCTGGCTACCGTTGCATTGTGGGGAATGGAGTATTGGTACGTGCAAAACAGCAGCAGGCGGCTGTGGCCTGCGGGCCGGTTCTAATACTAATCAAATATCATCCCGGGGGCCATAGATAATTCATTCGCGGGCTGGATCCGAGGATGTATGTGATTGAGTGATTGTAATTGTTCACACTAATGTGAAGGTGACATTTTGAAATGTGATGTCTATTATTTGTTTCCTGCTTGTCTACTTCTTTTTTTTATAACATCGGTGATAAATGTCAAACACTAAGGCATAGCCAACAAATGTATACACAAAGCCAAAAAAAAAAAAGAAAAACTGATAGCCATACAGTGTTGGGCACATTACTGTATGTAGTTGTTACACTAACATTGTTATTTAAAGGCCTACTGAAACCCACTACTACCGACCACGCAGTCTGATAGTTTATATATCAATGATGAAATGTTAACATTGCAACACATGCCAATATGGCCGGGTTAACTTATAAAGTGCAATTTTTAATTTCCAGCGAAACTTCCGGTTGAAAACGTCTATGTATGATGACGTATGCGCGTGACGTCAATCGTTGAAACAGAAGTATTCGGACACTATTGTATCCAATACAAAAAGCTCTGGACATCTGTGTTGGGGAATCTTTTGCAATTTGTTTAATGAACAATGAAGACTGCAAAGAAGAAAGCTGTAGGTGGGATCGGTGTATTAGCGGCTGGCTGCAGCAACACAACCAGGAGGACTTTGACTTGGATAGCAGACGCACTATCCGACGCTAGCCGCCGACCGCACGGATGATCGGGTGAAGTCCTTCGTCGCTCCGTCGATCGCTGGAACGCAGGTGAGCACGGGTGTTGATGAGCAGATGAGGGCTGGCCGGCGTAGGAGGATAGCTAATGTTTTTAGCATAGCTCTGTGAGGTCCCGTAGCTAAGTTAGCTTTAATGGCGTCGTTAGCAACAGCATTGTTAAGCTTCGCCAGGCTGGAAAGCATTAACCGCGTAGTTACAGGTCCATGGTTTAATAGTATTGTTGATATTCTGTCTATCCTTCCAGTCAGGGGTTTATTTCTTTTGTTTCTATCTGCAGTTAAGCCCGATGCTATCACGTTAGCTCCATAGCTAAAGTGCTTCGCCGATGTATTGTCGTGGAGATAAAAGTCACTGTGAATGTCCATTTCGCGTTCTCGACTCTCATTTTCAAGAGGATATAGTATCCGAGGTGGTTTAAAATACAAATCCGTGATCCACAATAGAAAAAGGAGAAAGTGTGGAATCCAATGAGCCATTGTACCTAAGCTACGGTCAGAGCGAAAAAAGATACGTCCTGCATTGCACTCTAGTCCTTCACTCTCACGTTCCTCATCCACAAATATTTAATCCTCGCTCAAATTAATGGGGCAATCGTCACTTTCTCTGTCCGAATCGCTCTCGCTGCTGGTGTAAACAATGGGGAAATGTGAGGAGCCCTTCAACCTGCGACGTCACGCTACTTCCGGTACAGGCAAGGCTTTTTTTATAAGCGATCAAAAGTTGCGAACTTTATCGTCGATGTTCTCTACTAAATATTATCAGCAAAAATATGGCAATATCGCGAAATTATCAAGTATGACACATAGAATGGATCTGCTATCCCCGTTTAAATAAAAACATTTCATTTCAGTAGGCCTTTAAGTAACTAACTGCAAGGTAACATAACTATGTCTACCTTTTTAGAAAACAATGGTACCTAAACTTCATCCATCGATCCATTTTCTACCGCTTGTCCTTTTCGTGGTTGCGGGGGGGTGCTGGAGCCTATCTCAGCTGCATTTGGGCGGAAGGCGGGATAAACCCTGGACAAGTCGCCACCTCATCGCAGGGCCAACACAGATAGATAGACAACATTCACACACTAGGGCCAATTTAGTGTTGCCAATCAACCTATCCCCAGGTGCATGTCTTTGGAGGTGGGAGGAAGCCGGAGTACCCGGAGGGAACCCACGCAGTCACGGGGAGAACCTGCAAACTCCACACAGAAAAACCCAGAGCCCGGGATCGAACTCAGGACCTTCGTATTGTGAGGCACATGCGCTAACCCGTTCCCCACCGTGCTGCCCGGTACCTAAACTTACAAGTTCAAAATGCGTTCCACAACGGAGCTCGTAACTCAGAACACTTGTGTCTCAAAGCAGCCCCGTCCATTTAGATCAGGGGTGGGCAATTAATTTTTACCGGGGGCCGCATGAGCAACCCGAGCACTGCTGGAGGGCCACATCGACAATATTTCAATTAAATTTTGCTCAATATTATTTTTGATGTATACCGTAAGATAAATAATAATAATAATAATAATAATAATAATTAATAATAATAGTAATACTTCAACATAGTGTGTGTAACAGCATTCCATGACTAATATAAATAAATTAACATTAATAATAAATGACAGTAAAATAAGCACACGTATGACTGAGGAGTCATAGTGTAACTTTGTGTGGTGTTTGAGTTGTCCGACTTTTTGTGTGGCCATAAACGCACCAGTGGTTTAGTGCTATGCATGTTGGTGACAGATGACAAGTTGGTTTTGGCCTGGTTTGTACGGCAGAAAATGACTAGTTTTTCGAGATAGAATTGTTTTACTCATGTTTTTGGTGTGGTTATGTCCGAATATAAACAGTTTTGCTCAATAAAGTGATCGATATAATTCCTGTCCTCGAAGCATCTCGATAGACGTTACAATAATTGAACCGTGTTCAATTGAACGGTGTTGACGAACAACGTTAGGGCCGCTTGTTGTCACTGTCACTCAAAGTTGCATTGCAAAATTACATAGAATAAATATGTGTATTTTGTTTAGAATTCAGATGGGATTTGATTTGGTGCGCGGCATATATTTGCTGCGCGCAGCAGACGCTTGAGCAGTGCGCAATTGCGCAGGCACGCACCTTAGAGGGAACGTTACTTTGCAGTCCATGTCTTGTTGGAAACACGCCATTCTTCATCAACTTTTCTCTTTTTAGCGTCTCGGGTGTAAACCGTGCATCACTTGTCGCTGCATGTGCACCTTCACTCGCAGGTTACACACGGACACACGCCCATAAATAATACTTTTCAAAATAAAAGCAGCACAGTTGTATTGCGCGCACGACATAGATGTTTTTTCAACTTTATTTTGTAATTAATGATTGCAGCTGTTCACATTCACTCACAATCACGCACACGCATACGTCCACACGGAAGTAATACAAATAACGATTTTCAAAACAAAAGCAGCACCGTTGTATTGCACACTCGACATAGATACTTTTTAAAATTGATTTTGTAATTTATAATTGGCCTCACGCGGGCCGGACAGGGACGCACAAAGGGCCGGATGCGGCCCGCGGGCCACAGAATGCCCAGGTCTGATTTAGATGAATTGAAACCCATTTAGTCCCAAAACACCACAATTTAAACATGTAACATACCTTTTAAAAACAAACACTTTTAGACAAGAAGTATTGTTTCTTGTCTAAAAGGTGGAAAGACCAGAATCAAGGCTGCATCTCAGTGGGATTTAGAGTATGTTGATTCAGGAGAAAGCTAAAAGTGACACGAAAGGTCTGACAATATCTTTGTGTTATCTTAGTTTTGTAGTCTCTTCCTTAGTTCAGTATTGTTTCCTTTTCAGCGCTCTTACTTTCTGTTCCACTTCCTGCCTGGCTTCCTCACCTGCCTCTTATAAGCGATCAGGAGACGCACCTGCCTCTGATCCCTAATCAGAGTGAGGGCTGGAGGATTGTGACTTTGTCACTAAATATGGTTCCTGACCACAAATGCTTAAGTCATTACTGACTACTGCTGCTCTGCTAACTGTTCATGTTCGTTATCTGACTGGCCCTTGTAATTGCACTTCCTAGTTCTACAGGCAAGTATTAAGAGACTCCTACCTGCACGTCACCACCTGTCTCCTGCATCTTGGGATCACAATTAACGCAGCCATGTGTGTTCGTGACAAAAATGTTTTACTTCTTCTCCTGCTTCTCTTACTTCTCTATGGTTCTTTTTCATTCAATTATTGTGTGAATACTCTAGAGTATTCACAAATATGCTTTTCTACACCAAAATTCATCTATTTATTCTTCTTCTTCTTCTCCAGATTTTGGCGCGCTCTACCTTCCACATTTTTCACCCGATTCAAATCGTTCCCACTTCAAACAAATCGCCGGCTTTCCCTTGACTAATTCCAAAAATTCCCAGATTTCCCAGAATTCAAGGTTTTCCGGGACATTTTTCCCATTCAAAATTAATTGTACATTTTTCAAACATCCACATTTTTCAACCGATTCAACCATTCCACCTTCAACATATTTCACTCATCATGGACATTAAAACTATATTTTTTCCAAGTTCAAAAAAATACCAGGAATTCACAGAATTTCCTTTTTTTAAAACCCTTTGTTGACCCTTTTTTCTGGAGACTACTCCTTCCACATTTTTCAACCCACTTCAACCTTCCACCGTCAAATCATTCCTTTTAATCAGGACAAAAAATTTAATTTTATGAATTTGAAAAATTCCCGGTTTTCCCGAAATTACATAATGCAATTTACTACTTCAACATTTCTCGACCGATTTGAACAATTCCAACGACAACCATTTCAACTTTCAGAACATTCAAGTCCTTTAACATTTTCCCAAAAATTCCCGCTTTTCCCGAAATTCCCAAATTTCCATGACATTCCCATTGAAATGAATGGGACATTTTTCAAAGTCCCACAACTCCCACATTTCTCATCTGATTCAAATCGTTCCAACTTCAAAATATTCAGCCTGTTCAGGAATTGTGTGCTCTACTTAAACATCTGTAAAAGAAATTCCCGGATTTCCTAGAATTCCCAGTTTTTAAATCAAATCAAATCAACTTTATTTATAAAGTACATTTAAGGGGAATTTTTCCACCATTCGAAATGAATTATACATTTTTCAAACTTCCACAATTCCCACATTTTTCCAACGTTTCAAATTCAAACTCTTCCACATTCAAACCATTTCAACATTCAAACTATTCTTACATTCATACTACATTTTGTCAGCATTTCAGTTCAACTTCAGCATTGGATAGATAGATAGATAGATAGATAGATAGATAGTACTTTATTGATTCCTTCAGGAGAGTTCCCTCAGGAAAATTTAGAGCATTCACATGCAATTCCTGAAGGAATTGCCTCATCTAGTTCTACTTGATATTTTTATTACTGCATTTAGTCTTTTCTGTGTACAGTATTAGTAACTTCAGAGTTAATTTAGTTATAATTAAAAGGTATAAGATTACAATAAAACTTGATTTGCATCACGATTTAGAACCACAACTCATTCATTACCCGAGGACCACCTCTATGACTACTATAATACAATATATTTTAATTTACAAACTATGTACTGTAAGCCTCAATGTGTCCCCTACAAAAAGAGCTAAAGGCGAAATTATGTGGCTATCTTCTTTATGATCCCTGCTCTCTGTTTAACAGAGTGAAGTGTCTGGCTGTGAAGATGCTTGTCTCAGCACTATCCTCATAATCCTCTGTATCATTACCCAGCAAGCTTTAAAGGCAGAGTCCCTTAACGCACATAAAAGTGATTGACGCTGTGCCACTCATAATTCAAGATAAGCTCACCTCTTCCGAAGTTTAAATAACGAGGGGAGTTTTCAGTGATACGCCCCGCTAATGTTATCAAGAAACAAGGTCTCAAGCGTCTCACAAGAGGACCGTACTGATTCTTTGTCCACAGCAGGATAAGCCTATCTAAGGGACTTGCTGCTAACCCAAAGAGTTTCTCTCTTCTTCCACGAAAGCTAGTTCTCCGATGAAGGCCAGATGTAATCATTTATTTGGCAAATGTACGGAGAATCTCACTGAAAAAAATGCTTTTGGTTTCATATCAGCACATGACAAAATCTGTAAATTGTGCTTTTAGGTTGGTTGATATGATGTGCACAAATACATAGTTTCTAGGTAGGCTGTTGATGAACGAAATAGCAGAAAGAAGATGGATTTCTTGAGGTTTCATTTTTATTTATACCATTTTAATGTAGTTTGCAATTTTCTGTATAAATGGTGTTACAGTTCATGGGAAAGCACAGATGTACTTAAAGCTTAAACATTGCACCCTCAAGTGCTATAGGTATTCAGGAACATCCTAAGCACTCCTCTCAACCCTAACCATTGAGATTTGAAGGGAAATAATCTTTGTATTAGAGTTAGAGTTAGAGTTTGAGTTTATTTCGAACATGCAAGCATACAACATGATACATCACAATTTCCAGTTTCTCTTTTCAACATGTTCGAAAAGGAGTAGGAAGAAGCAGAGCTTATTTAATCCTACCCCTTTTCTTTACATAACAGTTGCTGAAACTTTTTTATTCACTTCCTGTTCTCAATTTATTCACAATAAACTCCATAGGTAATCACAATAAAAATAAATAATAGTAAGAATTTAATAATAATAATTGGTGAAGAAAGTCATATTTCATATGATGAGATAAGTAAGATTACTTTAAGAATGAATGAATGAATGGATGAAATAAATTGAAAATGTTTGTCATGGTTCTTCTTCTTTGTACTTTGTAAACACTTTAAGTTTGAAGAGTTTCTTGAAGTGGATCATATTAGTACATTGTCTTTGCTTAATCCATTCCATAATTTAATTCCACATACTGATATACTGAAGGTCTTAAGTGTTGTACGTGCGTACAAATGTTTTAAATTACATTTTTCTCTAAGATTATATTCCTCCTCTTTTGTTGAGAAGAATTGTTGTATTTGTGACCAACATACATCATTTGTAATATATGATAACACTAAGGGCCTGATCTACAAAGATCCAAATAACAAGTGCTAAATAGTGTGAGCAAAGTATAAAATTGAGTGTTTTAATGGTCAGCCTGTTGCTCTACTGTGATCTACTATGACTGCGTGTACAATTGATAAAAGTGCAACAGTGGTGCAGACCTCCCTATTTTTTAATGACGTTTTTGCGTGGACTACACCGGCTGTGCCCATGGAAACACACATTTTTCTCCACAATCATGACATCATATACTCCAACGGTCCAACCTGTTTTGTTTTGTTATGTTGTTGACATGCAGTACACAAACATAATATCAAAAATGTGACTCAGACATAATAACCTGTTTTGTTTTGTTATGTTGTTGACATGCAGTACACAAACATAATATCAAAAATGTGACTCAGACATAATAACCTATTTTTAGCACACCAAAAGTGCGCTCTGTGAGTCACATTAATGCATTTTGCAAGAAGTTTTTTTCATATAAGAGTGAGAGAATATATGTATATGAAAACAAGTAACATTAAAAAAAACAAGCAGACACCAAAACAAATCAGTTGAATTTGTTGTTATCAGCCCTTTAAAGGGGAACTGTACTTTTTTTTTGTAATTTTGCCTATTGTTCACAATCATTAGAGACAAGTTGACAAAAGTTTATTTTTTATTTTTTGCATACTAACATGTACAATTCGGCTTGTTCTAGGTAGCTAACAATGCAGCTGATGGGAGCAATCAATTCTACCCCTAAATCACTTTTAAAATGCATTTAAAAACTGTCACCAGTACTTCTTTTAGATTCCGTATTCTGTATAATAACCAAACTGCAGCGACATTGTTATTGTAAGAGAGAACACTGAGCAACTCTCTTTCTAGCTAGTAACAAATCGGCGTGCTTTGGTGTTAGCCGTAAAAGCTAAGTACAGAAAGAGATAAGCTAGCTTTTACGTCAACACGAAATGCACAGCACTGCGTTAGAACACCAATCTGCACTGAGTGAAAAACATGAACAATCATATTACAATATTTGTAAAGCATTAGCCCACATTTCATGTTTTGTTTGTACACAGTCAGCCAGACAACGTATGATGTCTGTCATGATACACGCATGATGTGCTGCGTGTATCATGATCAATATAATGTGTGACTAACTCGATCATTCGGGATAAGCACACCATTTATGGCGAAATAGCTTGTCTCCAAGTTCCACATTTGCAACTTTGAGTTGCTTTCGCCTCACTCTATCGACTTCCATTTGCTCCGACGTTTCACCCTCTTCTTCGTGCTCGCTTTTAGAAGCAGTAGTTCATCCTCCGTTCATTCAGGTTCAAACAGATAAAGTTGTGAATCCTCAGATGTCTGAAAATAGTCGTCTTTGTTGTTTGTTACGTGTCTGTTACTACATTATACAGGTATATAGACTTGCAGTGTGTATAACAAAAACATTCCTGCAGGGTTTTGAAGTTGTTTTAGTGGGCTTTGAAGGATACAACGGTGACTCCCATTAGCCACATCATCCAAGCGTTTTATATCATATTCAAAATCCGAATTAAAAAAAAAAAGACGTGTGTTCTTGTCTCTCATAATGTTTGTGAACGATAGGCAAAATTCCAAAAAATTGCAGTTCCGCTTTAAGTCATCAAGCAGCTATATGATTATTACAATGATATTGCTGAATTGACAATATGTCTAATATTATAAATAGTACTTTATTGATTCCTTCAGGGAATTATATATATATATATATATATATATATATATATATATATATATATATATATATATATATATATATATATATATATATATATATATATATATATATATATCACTGACGTAGAGTCAGTGGAGGCAGGTGAGGCGGGGCCTCACGTGCCATCATGGAAAGAAAAAAAATGTAAAAAGAAAAAAAAAAATTAAATTGTTATATGTATCCAGTGATTATAATATAATGTTATTTTCCATTTAACTTCACCAGTTTTAGATTATTTTTATTCAAAATCGCTGAATTTTCACATTTGCCGTTCAAATACTGAGAAGAGACGGTGCAGTGATCAGCAGCCAGTTGAGGCACGTCACTAAATTGTGCCTCAACATGGATTGCGGACTCGGCTAACTGCTGGCCTGCTGTGCAGTGAGACCGTATTGCTATATGAACTATACTATACATTTCCATAGTTTAGTTAGCTGAGGTATCTAATGTACATTGTATTTTGTCAACAACTGTGTGTGTGTAAGTATTTCTTGTGCTGAGCAATCAAAACGGCTGCAAAAGACGCACTGGCTGAGGCTCGCAGTAATCCCGCCTCCTGGTGGTAGAGAAGGCACCCCCGCCGTAGAATGCACCCCCTGACGGGAGTGTTATATCAACTAAAGCCCACACTTAAACTTTCCACGTGCAAGATTGAATCTATTTAAAAAAGTTATTTAATAAGAAGCCAAAAAGTGCAAAAACAATCATGTTCGTGTTGGAGGAGTTGTGAATGACTGCAGGGCCACAACATTAGGTACACCTGCAGACTGCAGCACGGATTTCATATTTCATTCATTCACAACTCCTCCAACACGAACATTATTGTTTTTGCACTTTTTGGCTTCTTATTAAATAACTTTTTTAAATAGATTCAATCTTGCACATGGAAAGTTTAAGTGTGGGCTTTAGTTGATATAACACTCCCGTCAGGGGGTGCGTTCTACGGCGGGGGTGCATTAATCCAGCACAACAGCGGCGCATGAACTTCATTTATAAGTAAAGGTAAGACCATAATAATGTTTTTTTTAATTAAATGTGCTTTTTTGTGTGCTACAGTTTGTATGTGTAAAATTAAAGTTAAGTTAAAGTAAAGTTGTCACACACACACTAGGTGTAATGAAATTTGTCCTCTGCATTTGACCCATCCCCTTGTTCACCCCCTGGGAGGTGAGGGGAGCAGTGGGCAGCAGCGGCGCCGCGCCCGGGAATAATTTTTGGTGATTTAACCCCCAATTCCAACCCTTGATGCTGAGTGCCAAGCAGGGAAGAATGCTGGTATGAGCTTTTAAACATAACCCGTTAACTGCTGCCAATCAAATGGTGAATAAGATACTCTTTAGGGTTCATATGTTTGTAAATCTGACTGTGATGAAGTCAATGCCTCACCAGCCATGAACCTCACCGCACGTCACTGATATATATATATATATATATATATATATATATATATATATATATATACAGTATACAGTGGGGCAAACAAGTATTTAGTCAGCCACCCATTGATTGTCAATGGGTGGCTGACTAAATACTTTTTTGCCCCACTGTATATATATATATATATATATATATATATATATATATTTATATATATATATATATATATATATATATATATATATATATATAAATTCTAGCATCTTGCGGCAACTGAGCTGCCAGTTTTGTTTTTTTACCCTGAAATCCACAGTTGTTTTTACTGTGTGCTCTATTACTGTGAATGGAAAGACGGTACAAAAGTTGATTTTATGCTGAAAAATAAAACTTGGCAGCTCAGTCGCCACAATTTTAAAATCTATTGTCATTTTTCAGTGTACAATTTGATGGATAGCATGTTTTGAAATCGTAAGTCAAACAGATATTTGAATATTTATTTTAATTGTAACAAAAACATTTCGGAACGCATGATAATATAATATTTTGTTGCATTATTGGACAATATTAAAGTTTACAAGATATACAATTGAATGTAGTGCATGTAATTTTTTAATGTCAAAATGGAAAGAACAAATATTTTGACCTACTCAGTGGACTTGTGGCTAGAGTGTCCGCCCTGAGATCGGTAGATCGTGAGTTCAAACCCCGGCCGAGTCATACCAAAGACTATAAAAATGGGACCCATTACATCCCTGCTTGGCACTCAGCATCAAGGGTTGGAATTGGGGGTTGAATCACCATAAATGATTCCTGGGCGTGGCCACCGCTGCTGCTCACTGCTCCCCTCACCTCCCAGGGGGTGAACAAGGGGATGAGTCCAAAGCAGAGGACAAATTTCACCACATCTAGTGTGTGTGTGTGACAATCATTGGTACTTTAACTTTAACTTAACTTTCCAGACATTCGTGAGCAACATCTGGCCCCCGGGCCTTGAGTTTGACACTTATGTTCTTGATAAAGTATGTATACCAGCACTAAATTCCATACAAAACATTACTAAGTAGTCATGAAAGTGTTAAGTACTGTACATACATTTCTAGAAATGATTGGTCTTTTGGGTAAAGGAAGTTAAAGTGAAATAAATTAAAGTGTCTTTACTAGGTTGGAGGATGTGTTAGGTGTCAATATCAAGCGTTAACTTAAAATGTTTTATACTGCTGATTTTAGGCTTTTAATATTGTTCATAAAAAGGTGAACGCATCGGATTAGTAAACTGCTATCGACTTAACTGCGTCGTCAGTTTACAGCAGGGGTGTCAAACTCAAATACAGAGTGGGCCAAAATTTAAAACTGAACAAAGCCGCGGGCCAAGGTTGAAAAAATTGACCTTTTAATAGGGACCCAAACAAGTTTTGCATTAAATATTGAACAAGCAAGGCTTATATAACTTTATAGTGACATGCAAAATGGAGTTTCTAATAATAATTAAAAAATATCAATGGCATATCAAATACAATTTAAATAAAAATTGAATGCATATTTTCTATTTGCAGCCTTCTGAGGTAAATATCAACATTAACTTTTTCCACAGGCTAATACATTTGAAAATAAAATAATGAATAAACCAACCATTCAGGACTTTAAACGGCTCAGTTTGCAACACACTGATCTAAACTGATGTGCCCAAGCCAGATACCTGCCATCTTTTCTTGGATGCTAGTTCATTAATGTCGGGGCTCAAGCTTTGAGCTGAAGCAACCCTCATTATCGAACAAAGGTGTTCATTAGTCATTATTTCTCATATTCCACAGTCTTGGGGGCGTGCCTTACAGGCACTGCTTTTAACGTCCTCTACGAGCTGACGTCACGTCCGCTTTTCACCCCTTCTAACAACGTGCCCGCCCAGTCACAAGATATGAGCGGCTTCTGTACGCACACACACACACACACGTAAATGCAAGGCATACTTCATCAACAGCGATACAGTTTACAATGAGAGTGGCCGTATAAGCAACTTTAACATTGTTAGAAATATACGCCACAATGTGAATCCACACCAAACAAGAATGACAAACACATTTTGGGAGAACATCCGCACAGTAACACCATATAAACACAACAGAACAAAGACCCAGAACCCTTTGCAGCACTAACTCTTCCGGGACGCTACAATATACACCCCCGCTACCTCCAAACCCCGCCCACCCCACACACACACCTTGTAGCGTCCCGGAAGAGTTAGTGCTGCATAGAGTTGTTTGGTGTGGATTCACAGTGTGGCATATATTTCTAACAATGTTAAAGTTTTTTTTATACTGGCACCCTCAGTGTAACCTGTATCGCTGAAGATCAAGTATGCATTGCATTCACTTCTGGTGCGTGCCAAAGCCACACATATTATGTAACTGGGCCAGCACTCGTTGGACTGGACTCAAAGGGGACGTTACAATTCTCGGGAGGGGCACTGAAATTTCGGAGTCTCCCGGGAGGTTTGGCAAGTATGAGAATTAGTGGTGTATCTAATCGGTGGGCCAGGTCTAGTGTTAATTAGATATCGCCTCGCGGGCCAAGTGAAATTATACGGCGGGCCAAATTTGGCCCGTGGGCCAGAGTTTGACACCCATGGTTTACAGCAGGGGTGGGCAATTAATTTTTACCGGGGGCCGCATGAGCTACCCGAGCACTGCTGGAGGGCCACATCGACAATATTTCAATTAAATTTTGCTCAATATTATTTTTGATATATACCGTAAGATAAATAATAATAATAATAATAATAATAGTAATACTTCAACATAGTGTGTGTAACAGCATTCCATGACTAATATATATAAATTAACATTAATAATAAATGACAGTAAAATAAGCACACGTATGACTGAGGAGTCATAGTGTAACTTTGTGTGGTGTTTGAGTTGTCCGACTTTTTGTGTGGCCTTAAACGCACCAGTGGTTTAGTGCTATGCGTGTTGGTGACAGATGACAAGTTGGTTTTGGCCTGCTTTGTACGGCAGAAAATGACTAGTTTTTCGAGATAGAATTGTTTTACTCATGTTTTTGGTGTGGTTATGTCCGAATATAAACAGTTTTGTTCAATAAAGTGATCGATATAATTCCTGTCCTCGAAGCATCTCGATAGACGTTACAATAATTGAACGGTGTTGACGAACACCATTAGGGCCGCTTGTTGTCACTGTCACTCAAAGTTGCATTGCAAAATTCCATAGAATAAATATGTTTATTTTGTTTAGAATTCAGATGGGATTTGATTTGGTGCGCGGCATATACTTGCTGCGCGCAGCGAACGCTTGAGCAGTGCGCAATTGCGCAGGCACGCACCTTAGAGGGGACGTTGCTTTGCAGTTCATGTGTTGTTGAAAACACGGCATTCCTCATCAACTTTTCTCTTTTTAGCGTCTCGGGTGTAAACCGTGCATCACTTGTCGCTGCATGTGCACCTTCACTCGCAGGTTACACACGGACACACGCCCATAAATAATACTTTTCAAAATAAAAGCAGCACAGTTGTATTGCGCGCAGGACATAGATGTTTTTTCAACTTTATTTTGTAATTGCAGTTGTTCACATTCACTCACAATCACGCATACGTCCACACGGAAGTAATACAAATAACGATTTTCAAAACAAAAGCAGCACCGTTGTATTGCACACTCGACATAGATACTTTTTAAAATTTATTTTGTAATTTATAATTGGCCTCACGCGGGCCGGACAGGGACGCACAAAGGGCCGGATGCGGCCCGCGGGCCGCAGAATGCCCAGGTCTGGTTTACAGTGTTCAAACTGTTTTTCTCCTCCTACTGTATACCCATATTATTACAGTCAGAATCCTTATATATGAGTGCTATAACCAGCCAAAGTGCACACGTAACACCAAATAATCCTGTTCTTTGTGGAGTCATCATGTATGATAGAGGTAACACAAAGACGATGCTATTCATCACTGTGGCTGCTTTTCTGCTTAGCATTCTCGATGTAATTAAAGTTCTTGATCATGGTTTCCTTCATTATAAAGCTGTAATCCATTATCCTGCCTTAGCGTGTCACGCATATTCCTGTTGCCTGTTGGAGCCTCCTGTTTGACTTTCTTGCATGGCGTCTCCAACTGCACTGTTCTGAATAATTCAAACGCCACTGCTCTGTAGTTGAAGTGCTGTCTAATGATAGTACGATGATTGAAATGTCACTGGAACTGTAAAACTGAATATTTCAGAGCTGGGAGAGTTCATTTTTCATCAGTCACTACCTGAAACAACAGTAGGGAGGGACACTGCTCTAATATTTAGTTGTACATTGTCATCATTGCATATTATTGCAATAATATTTGTAGGCAAATATGTCAAAGTTAACGCGTTAATGACGAGTTAAAGCTGACGCAGCGCACCGTTACCTTGACAACATGTCAGATTCATGCGCTGCCCGTGGGAGCAAGTAAAAAAAAAAAAGAGTCTGGCTTGAAAAGGCCAAAATTATAAGAAGTAAAGTTTTGCAGCCTGAAGTGGCAACATGTGCCAAATTTGACATGTTTTTCATCGAGACGAGCTCGCAGTATGGAGGAGACACTTTTGATGTCCAGAAATGAGACGGAAACTTCTGTGTGGGCTGAGTGGGAGGATTGAGTGAACATTATTAGACTTAAAGGGGAACCGCACTGTTTTTGGAATGTTGCCTATCATTCCCAATCATTATGAGTAGGGTTGGGTATCGTTTGAATTTGAATGATTCTGATTCCGATTCCGACTCTTTGCTTCGATTCCGATTCCTGACGATTCTCGATTCCGATTCTTTTAAGAGGCAGGGTCAGAAAAAAGTTTAGGATATTTTAAATGAGCTAGCTAACCTACAGTCTTTCTGAATGAAATAGTCTGACATTCTCCATCAATTTTAATTCTATTAACTTCTTATGAACTTTACTATAAATTCCTCACAGGGCTGTTTTCAACTAGAATATAAATATCAAATCTATGAACTTGAATATAAATATGATAAATTATGAATACATTTTCCCAGGGGTACACTTTCCTCAAGAGAGCTTTATTTTTGAAAACCTCATGAAAACACATTTACACACACAAGTGTATGATGCTGCAGGTACTTAAATATGTTACCGTGCTCCCACTGATGGGCTAACCTGGTGCAGAAAAGCAAATAAACAATAAGAAACAACTTGCAAAACCCAGTCCAGATTAGCAGCAGGTACAGTATAAAATCAGAGACAGTTCTTGTTTAGGAAAATGACCATATCCGCCTTCTCAGGCAGGATGCGTGAGCGTTCTGGACAGATAGTGTCTCCTGCTGTGGAAAATACACGTTCGCTGGGTGTGGAAGAAGCTTGAACGCATAAATAGGAGAAAGCGCGATCTGACAGCAAAGGATAAGTCTTTTGTTGGTTCCACCGGACCATCACCATGCAGCAGGGTCGTCAGACATAAGTATCGGTGGAACGTCCTGGTACATCTGCAGCTCTCTCTCCACTCGTTTCTTGATGGACATGGAGCTCTGTTATATAGAAATACACTCTATACATTGCTAATGTGGTAAATGACTATTCTAGCTGCAAATGTCTGGTTTTTGGTGCAATATATACAGAGGTGTATAGAGGCCCATTTCCAGCAACTATCACTCCAGTGTTCTAATGGTACAATGTGTTTGCTCATTGGCTCAGAAGGCTAATTGATGATTAGAAAACCCTTGTGCAATCATGTTCACACATCTGAAAACAGTTTAGCTCGTTACAGAAGCTACAAAACTGACCTTCCTTTGAGCAGATTGAGTTTCTGGAGCATCACATTTGTGGGGTCAATTAAACGCTCAAAATGGCCAGAAAAAGAGAACTTTCATCTGAAACTCGACAGTCTATTCTTGTTCTTAGAAATGAAGGCTATTCCACAAAATTGTTTGGGTGACCCCAAACTTTTGAACGGTAGTATATATATATATATATATATATATATATATATATATATATATATATATATATATATATATATATATATATATATGTACGGTAGTATATATATATATATATATATATATATATATATATATATATATATATATATATATATATATATATATATATATATGTACGGTAGTATATATATATATATATATATATATATGTACAGTAGTATATATAAAAAATACATGTGAGCTACGGTAGTATATATATATATATATATATATATATATATATATATATATATATATATATATATATATATATGTACGGTAGTATATATATATATATATATATATATATATATATATATATATATATATATATATATATATATATATATATATATATATATATATATATGTACGGTAGTATATATATATACTACCGTTCAAAAGTTTGGGGTCACCCAAACAATTTTGTGGAATAGCCTTCATTTCTAAGAACAAGAATAGACTGTCGAGTTTCAGATGAAAGTTCTCTTTTTCTGGCCATTTTGAGCGCTTAATTGACCCCACAAATGTGATGCTCCAGAAACTCAATCTGCTCAAAGGAAGGTCAGTTTTGTAGCTTCTGTAACGAGCTATACTGTTTTCAGATGTGTGAACATGATTGCACAAGGGTTTTCTAATCATCAATTAGCCTTCTGAGCCAATGAGCAAACACATTGTACCATTAGAACACTGGAGTGATAGTTGCTGGAAATGGGCCTCTATACACCTATGTAGATATTGCACCAAAAACCAGACATTTGCAGCTAGAATAGTCATTTACCACATTAGCAATGTATAGAGTTTATTTCTTTCAAGTTAAGACTAGTTTAAAGTTATCTTCATTGAAAAGTACAGTGCTTTTCCTTCAAAAATAAGGACATTTCAATGTGACCCCAAACTTTTGAACGGTAGTGTATATATAGAAAGTATTTGTCCGGCCATCCAAATGATGAGAACTAGGTGTCCTAAACACTTGGCCTGGCCACAGGTGTATAAAATCAAGCAGTTAGGCATGGAGACTGTTTCTACAAACATTAGTGAAAGAATAGGCCGCTCTCAGGAGCTCAGTGATTTCCAGCGTGGAACTGTCATAGGATGCCACCTGTGCAACAAATCTAGTCGTGAAAGTTCCTCGCTCCTAAATACTCCAAAGTCAACTGTGGGCTTTATTATATGAAAAGTGAAGAGTTTGGGAACAACAGCAACTCAGCCACAAGTGGTAGGCCACGTAAACTGACAGAGAGGGGTCAGCGGATGCTGAAGCGCATAGTGCAAATTCTTTCTGCACAGTCAGTTGCTACAGAGCTCCAAACTTCATGTGACCTTCCAATTATGGAATAGGTTTCCATGGCTGAGCAGCTGCATCTCAGCCATAAATCACTAAGTCCAATGCAAAGCGTGGGATGCTGTGGTGTAAAGCACGTTGCCACTGGACTCTAGAGCAGTGGATACGCGTTCTCTGGAGTGATGAACCACACTTTTCCATCTGGCAATCTGATGGACGAGTCTGGGTTTGGAGGTTGCCAGGAGAACGCTACATTTCGGACCTGCATTGTGCCGAGTGTGAAATTTGCTGCAGGAGGAATTATGGTGTGGGGTTGTTTTTCAGATGTTGGGCTTGGCCCCTTAGTTCCAGTGAAAGGAACTTTTAATGCTCCAGGATACCAAAACATTTTGGACAATTCCATGCTCCCAACCTTGTAGGAACAGTTTGGAGCGGGCCCTTTCCTTTTCCAACATGACTGTGCACCAGTGCACAAAGCAAGGTCCTTAAAGACATGGATGACAGATTCTGGTGTGGATGAACTTGACTGGCCTGCACAGAGTCCTGACCTGAACCCGATAGAACACCTTTGGGATGATTTAGAACAGAGACTGAGAGCCAGGCCTTCTCGACCAACATCAGTGTGTGACCTCACCAATGCGCTTTTAGAAGAATGGTGGAAAATTCCTATAAACCCACTCCGCAACCTTGTGGACAGCCTTCCCAGAAGAGTTGAAGCTGTAATAGCTGCATAAGGTAGACCGACATCATATTGAACCCCTATGGGTTAGGAATGGGATGGCACTTCAAGTTCATATGTGAGTCAAGGCAGGTGGCCAAATACTTTTGGCAATACAGTGTTTATACGTATATATATATATATATATATATATATATATATATATATATATATATATATATATATATATATATATATATATATATATTTATATATATATATATATATATATATATATATATATATATATATATATATATATATATATATATACATATATATATATATACATATATATATATATATATATATATATATATATATATATATATATATATATATATATATATATATATGTATATATATATATATATATAAATTAATATATATATATATATATATATATATATATATATATATATATATATATGTATATATATATATATATATATATAATGTAATGACAGAGACGTTCATAACAGTATGTAATACGTACAATATTTACCGTATTTTGGTCATTTTAAGCATTACCGGAACATATTTTCTCGGTGGATTTATTTCCGTTTCCACAGCAGCGCACTTCTGACTTCTGGCGACAAATGTGAGTTTGTGTTCTAATCATGGCAGACTTGGCAACAGACAACTAAGATGACTATTTTTCGACAATGAGGGTTCACAACCTTATCTTTTTAAAGCTGAATATACAGAGGATGAACTGGTGGTTATAGAAGCTGAGCGAGCACAAAGAGAGGGTGAGACATTGGAGCTGAGATAGACTGGACTGGCGTGACTTGGCGGTGTAAATGTGCAGCTTTTAGCTAAGCTATGCCAACAGAAATAGAGTGCTTACCCAAAATTAACTGGAAAAAAATATCCCCGGCCAGCTGGACCAAACAGACCACTGTCCATCAAGTGAGTCACAACAATATTAAATCATGATATATGCAGCACATCATGCTTTTTATTACAACTACATACACTGTCGAGCTAGCTGTGTACAAACAAAAAAATACATGTGAGCTATTATTTTACAGATACTGTAATTTGATTTTTCATGTTTTTCAGTCAGTAAAGATTGTTGTCTCTTCACATTGTGCTGTGCATTACAAATTCAAAAGCTATCTTACGGCTAATGCCGTCGCAAGGCAATATGTTACTACGCTAGATAGACAGTACCTCAATGTCCGCTCTAACAATAACAATGTCGCTCCAGCTTGGTTATTATACAGGTTACGGAATGTAAATTAAGTATTGTTGGCGGCTTTTTGATGCAGCTTTTAGAGTGATTTAGAGGCATAATGGATTGCTTCCATTAGCTGCATTACTAACCACCTGGAAAGAGTAAATTATTACAAATTGGAATGCAAAAAAAACTAAACAAAAATGTGTTCTCGTCTCATAAGGATTGTGAACGAGAGGCAAAATTCCAAAAGAAGTGCAGTCCCCCTTTAACATCGTGAAGATTATGTGTCGAGCTGCTCTATATGAAAATAAATTGAGATGAACGATGATGCTAAATGATTCAGCACTATATTCATGAAAATGACTTAAACGTAAGCTTTGTAAATACAAAATATGGGCTAAACTTCTTAATGACTTTAGAAATGTTACTTACAGCCCACACTCATGAATATATACAGGTAAAACTCAAAATGTAAATATCGTGCAAATGTTCATTAATTATAGCAAGTAACTTTAATTGTGAAAATATGTGATATAAAACTTATTGCAAACAAAGTGAAATATGTTAAGCCTTCATTATAATGTTGATAATTAGGGATTACCGTTTGGTAAACCCCAAATTTGACATGAAATAACTTGAGTTGCATGTTATAAGTAGATGTCATATATTAGTATCACCTTGTAAATCTAATTGCTGGAATAAATGATCCTTAGCACGATATACTAATTTCTTGAGTTTAGCCTATAAATCCCACAACTGGATGAAAGTACTAAGCAGGATATAAACCTCTATATTGTGCCATTGAAAACCAATCAAATGTGCTGAAGCCTTGCAGATGATTATTTTATGATACAGGCACAGTTAACGGCAGATACATTTTTGTTTTTAAGGTTTGGCTATGTTACAAATGTGCACTTAAACTCATCCATCCCATCCATCCATCATCTTCAAATAAATCTACAATGTGAAGAAAACCTTATTTGCCCTAAATTGGAAATTATATTTTAAAAAAATACACAGAATTACAAGGTGTTAGAAAACAGACTCAACACTACAGGTCAGTATTATTCAACTAGTGGCATGAGGGCCAAATCCGGGCTGGGAATGACACCAGCCTGGCCCCCAGGTTTAGTTCAGAATTTGGGAGAAACCATTATTTTTGCAGCAAATTCCTAAAAACTCAAGAGTGATCCTTTTGCATAGACACATTTTGACCAGTATAAACACATTGACAGATCCTTGGGGTGGCATGGGGTGGTGGGTAGAGCAGCCGTGCCAGAAACCTGAGGGTTGCAGGTTCACTCCTCGCCTCTTGCCATCCAAATCACTGCCATTGTGTCCTTGGGCAGGACACTTCACCCTTGCCCCCAGTGCTGCTCACACTGATGGATGGTGGTCGGAGGGGCCATAGGCGCGAAATGGCAGCCACGCTTCCGTCAGTCTACCCCAGGGCAGCTGTGGCTACACATGTAGATTACCACCACCAAGTGTGATTGATTGATGGGTCCTCACTTCTCTGTGAAGTGCTTTGAGTGTCTAGAAAAGCGCTATATAAATCTAATCCATTATTATTGACAGATCCTTGCATTGATTTTAACCTCCTAAGGGCCAGTGGACACTTGTATTTTGCATAAAAGGGCCATCTTTTTAACTTTTTAACTGATGAAAGCCATAGACCAAAACCAAATGGTTCTCAAAATAAGAATAATAGTGACTGTAGAAGTTTGGCCCCTCCAGTCTTTAGCCTTCTGGAAATGTGGCCCCGAAAACAATTTAGTTGAATAGCCCTGCTATAGGTTGTTACTACATAATTAATATTATTTTAATATAATACAGTAGGTTGGTCAATGAAAAAGTTGGCCAAACTCCAGGGCTGGAAATGAGGCCCACTCTGGCCGTGGTGTGTCACTAAAAAAAGGGTTTTATCCATTTTTGTGTTGAGCTGTTTAAAAAAGCACAATGTTTAATAAACAAACATTTGCATAAGGAAAACAAATTGTCGAGGCCAATGTTGATAGTAGGGGTGCTGGAAGAACAAAAAGATTCACATCCAAATCGCTATTTGTATTTGTTCCAATTCTTAATCGATACAATTTTTTAAAAATCGATTTTTTTAGGAAACAGTTTTCAAAAAGACGTTTTAAGTCATCTTTGTGTTGCATGTATTTAAAAAAAAAAATTTTTTAAGGCAATGTCTGCGCTTTCAAGAAGACCTTTTGTAATCTGTAAACATTTTTGTTTTACATTTTTACATTATATATTAGATTACAAGAATCGGTTTGAATCGAGAATAATGTTGAATCAAATCATCACCCTAAGAATCCGATTGGAATCCTGAGTTGTTTAAGGATTCACATCAATACTTGGTAGTATTAAAACATTGCAAATAATCTGGTTTACATACACTTAATAAAGACTAAAAACATTTATATTTGCAATTAATCACATTATTTATGAGTTAACTATGGACAAAATGCTATTAATCGCTATTAAATATTTCAATTAAATGCTAGTCCTAGTGGAAATGCTAAATATTTATTAATCTAATATAATAAAGTATAAAAAAATCAGAGAGGCACTGAAAATTGTAGCCCATGACTGGTCACGTTTACAGGTGAACTGGACCAGTGTGTACTGTGGTTCTTTCACCATTCGTCCTAAATAGACAAAAAAAAAAGGTATTTATCTTCGCATTTAAACATTTTCAGTTGCCAAATAACCCAACATGCATGTTTTAGTTGCAAACTGGTTTACCCAAAGAAAACCTCTTACAGCATGGGCAGAACATGGACAATGTACATAGAAGATGTTCAGGCCCAGATTCAAGCCCAGAACTTGCCAAGACCAGACTTTCAGACGGACAAATCACACTAGAGATGTGACGTTCACGAACGAACCAAGTCTTTTGAACGATTCTTTTAAGTAAAGGATTTGCAGTTGCGAGCTGTTGACAGAAGACGTCTGAGTAGGTATTCCGACAAGTTGATATTTAGGACCTGGAACTGGCGAGGACAACACGAAGAGAAACTTGTTCCCCCCGCGCTCCACCTCGTTTCTTCTTGAGGATTATGAGACATTCTTCAGCTAAATGGGAATATATGAACATACTAGCAGTCGGCATCCTAATGCCAGCAAACATTGCACAGTAAGTGATGCTTTTCGAAATTAATGATGATCAAAAATATGTAATTATTAAATTGTATTATAAATGTGCCTCTTACTACATTACATATATATTTACATCATGTATATATAACCTCAATGGAGATATTTGGATATTTTTTTTTGTGACTTCATAGGCGTGATTGCGCAGCTCCCCTAGGCTCCATTGTAAGCAGACTTTTGATCACATTTTTTAAAATATTTAGAATGCAAAAAAAAATAACATCCATTCCCCAAAAAAGTGTGTTTCCAATTTAAACGTTTTACTTAACTGCAAGTCATCGATTTGCTTAAAACTTGGTGACAGTAAGTATAGCAATAATTAAAGGCCTACTGAAATGATTTTTTTTTATTTAAACGGGAATAGCAGATCCATTCTATGTGTCATACTTGATCATTTCGCGATATTGCCATATTTTTGCTGAAAGGATTTAGTAGAGAAAATCGACGATAAAGTTCGCAACTTTTGCTCGCTGATAAAAAAAGCCTTGCCTGTACCGGAAGTAGCGTGACGTCACAAGCGGTAGTGCTGCTCACAATTCCCGTTGTTTACAATGGAGTGAGAGAGATTCGGACCGAGAATGTGACGATTAACCCATTAATTTGAGCGAGGATGAAAGATTCGTAGATGAGGAACGTTACAGTGAAGGACTTGAGAGGCAGTGATGGACGTATCTTTTTTCGCTCTGACCGTAACTTAGGTACAAGCTGGCTCATTGGATTCCACACTCTCTCCTTTTTCTATTGTGTATCACAGATTTGTATTTTAAACCATCTCAGATACTATATCCTCTTGAAAATGAGAGTTGAGAACGCGAAATGGACATTCACAGTGACTGAACATGTAAATACACGATTAATAATTCAGCTTTGCGAAGCTAAAAAAAATAGAAGCTAACCTAGCCACGTGATAGCAGCAGTCTCAAATGCAGATAGAAACTAAATTAAAAAAAAACCTGACTGGATGGATAGACAGAAGATCAATAATACTATTAAACCATGAACATGTAAATACACGATTAATAATATTCCGCTTGGCGAAGCTAAAAAAACAGAAGCTAACCTAGCTGTGTAGCCAACGTGATAGCGTCAGTCTCAAATGCAGATAGAAACTAAATTAAAAAAAACCCTGACTGGATGGATAAACAGAAGATCAATAATACTATTAAACCATGAACATGTAAATACACGATTAATAATATTCCGCTTGGTGAAGCTAAAAAAACAGAAGCTAACCTAGCTGCGTAGCTAACTTAGATGCGGCGGCGGGCGTTGTACGCTTTTGACGACACCCCGGCCGCCATCAGAGTCGGCAAGAAACATATATTTCCCCAAAGTTACGTACGTCACATGCACATATCGACATGCACGTACGGGCAAGCGATCAAATGTTTGGAAGCCAAAGCTAGACTCACCGTAGTGCGTCTGTTATCCTACTCAAAACACAACACAACCTCCTGGTGTTGGTGTTGCTGTAGTCCGCCGCTCCACCGATCGCACCTACAACTTTCTTATTTGCAGTCTCCATTGTCCATTAAACAAATTGCTCAATCGCTTTATTAACAAGCGGTAACTGGTTGTAGTTCAAAAAGTAACGCACACACATACACGAGCTGCTGTTAGCCAAAAGTCACGATCACACACACTCAAGTTCTCCGCCAACTCACTCGCGCATGCGCGTTCCCCAAACCCTTAAAGACACAGTACACTAATGCAAATATCACAGATATTACAGTACTGTACTTAGCCGCTAAGACACCGATCGATCCCACCTACAACGTTCTTCTTTGCAGTCTCCATTGTTCATTAAACAAATTGCAAAAGATTCACCAACACAGATGTCCAGAATACTGTGGAATTTTGTCAAAGAAAACAAGAGTCTTTTCTATCGCGTCCGATGGGGTCCAACCACTTCCGTTGCTTTTGTGACGTCACGCGTATAAATCATATCCAAAGGAGTTTTTCAACCGGAAGTGTGGCGGGAATTTTAAAATTGCACTTTATAAGTTAACCCGGCCATATTGGCATGTGTTGCAATGTTAAGATTTCATCATTGATATATAAACTATCAGACTGCGTGGTTGGTAGTAGTGGGTTTCAGTAGGCCTTTAAATGCACATCTTCAAAGTATGTTCAATAAGATAGTGTACAAGGTACAGATAGTAAACACATTCATTAACAACTTTACATAGTGCAATATTTACATCGGCATTTACTCTTCCTTTAAGAAAGAAAAATACACATCATAAAATGAAATTTGCATCCTTTAGATTTATTAAAAATAACCTATATTAAACATCTTAAATATATTGTAATTTACACCCTCTCAGTTATTTCAAGTGGGTAGAGTTAGGTATAAAGTGTCAGGCAGCTGAAAGAACTAATTTATTGTAGGAATTTCAAAATATACAAGTTTTGTCTGTTGTATTGTCCATCCTAGGCCACCTTAGGTCATGTGATGTGCGTCACCAGACCTGCTAATGTTAGCCGAGTAGGCTGAGGGTGTCATGAAACAAGCCCAGCTTCCCCATGAACATGACATGTCAAAGGTAAGGACTGCACGCCTACAGTCAACAAAGAATGGCAAAGTTTGGGTCCTCAGAACCGTTCCATTTGCCGTATGGAGGCAGCTCTTTTCAATTTTTCAAACTTTACAAGACCTTTTGTTCACCGTTTGAAAGCCGCAGCCAAAGAAAAGAAATACAGACAGATGCAGCAATTTATCGATGACGGCAAACTTATTGAGTTCATTTTCATTTACCGGTCAACCTACAATTACATAAACTATTTTTAATGCCTCTGGGCATCGAATTCAATGCTTTTTAATACTATTCAAGGCCTTAATTTTTGCAAAATGTATTTAATGACTTTTAATGCCCCGCAGAAACCCTGTATGTACATTGCTTTAAGATGCTATCTTATACTTATCACAGGTGATAACGTGTTATCATTGACATTGATTGATTGATTGAGACTTTTATTAGTAGATTGCACAGTACAGTACATATTCCGTACAATTGACCACTAAATGGTAACACCCGAATAAGTTTTTCAACTTGTTTAAGTCTGGGTCCACGTTAATCAATTCATGGTACATCATTTTAAAATCATATTGTTGTGTATATTATCGCTTTGTATTTCATTTACTTACTTTTTAGTAAAATAACTTTGACCTAATATTGTCTGTTTCCTAAACCACTCCTCCATACGTCATCTGCCTGATTTGTATAAACTACCTGAACTGTGAAATTTGGTGGAAACAAACAACTACACACTTCTACAGGAAGCTATAGTTCCAGGAAATAGTGGTTCCAGGAACCAAAAGTTCCAGAACTTTGAGTGGAAAATTGCCTTTTGGGGCCACATTGGGGCCTGTGCGCCTTCACACTGGAGATCACATTTTACTTGCAGTGTAAACAGTCAGCTGGAAAAAAATCAGATTCAGAAAAACTTTGATTTGGGCCACCTTGGCCTGCAATGTAAACATAGGCTAAAATAGCAGTTTATTCTTCTTATTTCTGATTGGAATGTGTCTCACCAGCTTTTACCACTTGTAAAAATGTTGGCGTTTTTATTTTTATTTCTTTGCTTTCCCCGTCTTTTCAAACAGACATATTAAAATGTATAAGGTTGCTGTTGCTGCACCTTTATTGAAAAGCTCAGCAAATTACTAAATCCAATGAAAACTTTACTCTAGAAATTGCAATGCGACGACAAAGATGGAATACGTGCAAAGGTGGAAGACCACATGGCTTCTAGCTCCTTTTTAATTACGATCCAAATTAAATTACTTTGTAAACCCTCAGTTTTCAGAGCCACAGGAAATTGCTTAAATTGAGGGACAGTTTAGGTGATTAAATATGTTCACACAGATTGAAATAATGCTGTCGAAAAGTGTACTGATAACATATATGTTCTTTGACATAATTGCATCATTAGAGGTTTGTCGATGCTTACAGTGAAAAGTGGATTTTCGGATGAAAACTTGTCAAAATTGATGGACCGAGAAACGCAGTAATAATGATCTTTTCTTGGATTGAAATTGATGCGAGGAAATATGTGCTTTTTTAAAACTTACAAACAGCTATTTAAATAATTGTGCTCACACTTTTGACCACAAACAATAGAGGAGTGATCGCCAACCTTTTCGAGCCCAAGACACAATCATGAAGTAAGAGCGCAGCAAAATGATGACAGACATACAAATAGAAATAGGGTGCATCCCTAACAGACTGTATGCCTCGGTGTAAGAATCAATTCCATTCATTGTCAAACCCAGAAATGCATCGTCACAAGTTTGAGCGTGTTATTGTCTTTATGCAACACACCGTGCACGCTTACACGTTTGGTACTAACGTTATTTGTCATAAGCATCTGTCACGTTTCCTTAAGAAAGATGTAAGAGTGTCGTGCACTGGGAATGTGGGCGTGGCTTTGCATTCTATAAATATTCATCTTTACACTTGGCGAGAGATTTAGTGCTCACATTTAGATTTAGATTTAACATTTAGATGTAACATTTAGGTTTAGATTTCACATTTAGCGCTCACATTCAGATTTAAGATTCATATTTAAAATACATATTTAAGATTTAGATTCAACATTTAGATTTAGATCTAACATTTAGTTTCAGATGTAACATTTAACGCTCACATTTAGATTTAATATTTAAATTTAATATTTGTTTAGATTTAATATTTAGCGCTCACATTTAGATTTAATATTTAAATTTAACATTTGTTTAGATTTAACATTTAGCGCTCACATTTAGATTTAGATTTCACATTTTAATTTAGATGTATTATTTAGGTTTATATTTAACATTTAAATTTAGATTCAAGATTTAGGTTTAGATTTAAGACTTCAATTTGATTTAAGATTATGGATTAGATATACCAATTAGATTTAACATTGAGATTTAAGATTTAGATATAACATGCAAATTTAACATTGAGATATAATATTTAGAGTCGATATTTAATTTAAATGTGAATATGGTGACAATGAGCTGAATGTGAGAAATATATTTGCTAGAAAAGTGTGACTGAACTTTTACATTCTGCACCCCGTATGAGCAATCCTGGTGGTTTTACTGGACTTTAATTATTATTTTAAAAGTGTGAAGTTAGTTACAGTGCAGCCTATCTGTTGTTACTGTGAAAAATATAGATTGAGGGGGACCTTTGCAGGTCAAGTTTTATTGCAAAGTATCACCTATGGTTGAATAAGTACAGGTATTTTAGTAGAACTATGACTGGAAACACATATTACACTAACACTTAAAACCACTCAGCATTTAGTGTTTACACAAATTGACTTTTTTCAGCTAAATGTCACTTTAGCTTTTAGTAGAGCATAGTTTTGTGTTGGTGCCTTATTTATGTGGAGTAATGTCTTATGTTTAACAGTGCATTACTGTACTGTAGCGAATGTTAACTGACCATTTTTTTAGCCCTGGGGTTAAATCGTGTATATTTTTCATGTCGTAAATAGGCAGAATAAAGACATGGGTCTTTTGTAAAGAGCTCGGTGAGGAAAACATCATTATGATTGCCATTTGATTTAAATTAAGAAATGTTCTGGTACTGTCCCTGTCTAAAAGCCTACTGGATTAATATTTTTAAACATATCCTACACTTCTCTTTTGTAAAGTAAATCTGAACAGCCGATTTGGGCATCTACATCTACTATATGATTTGCCTGACAAGCTGGACAGGACAAAAAAATAAATAAAATAAATAAATAAAAAATATATATTTTTAAACATCTTGCAGATGCACTAAATTTTAAGTTGATGCCTTGTGCAGAATTGGCTATTTTTGGAATTCCACTAAACTATCAAAAAATTAAGCAGACTTTTAGGGATAGTATCGCCTTTGCATCACTAATAGCTCATAGAAGGATTTTATTGGAGTGGAAATCACAGTTTGCCCCCAAGGCCTCCCTATGGCTTAAAGACCTCATGTTTTTCTTAGATTTAGAGAAAATTAAATATAATCTGAGGGGTGCGCCAAAACAATTTGACTTGACCCGGGGCTGCATAATTAGTTACATAACTAAATTAAAGACACTATAGGATAAATGTGACACTCACTGTTGACAATGAACCTTTCCACTTACCTCAACTCTTTTTTTTTGTTGTTGTTGTTTTTATTCAGTGACATTTCTCTGTATGTTTGTGGTTTACAGTATATGTTTGTCGTTACTTTTTCTCCTTTATGTCAGTTTGTGTGATTCTCTGTCTGCTTGTGGTGAAGAGGAAGGCAGTACATTGCTACCCACTGTGACTGAAATTTAGGACCGGGGGTTGGAGGGGGTGGTATTATTTTACTTGTATTATTTTTTTGTAATTTTAATATTTTTTTGTATTTGGGGGGGGGGGGGGGGGGCAAAACAAAAAGTGTCTGTTTTCTCAGTACCTGTACTATGATTCCCTATCAAATGAAGAAATAAATATTATTAAAAAAACAAAAAAAAATGCTTTTTTAAAATTCCATCCATTTTTTACCGCTTGTCCCTATTGGGGTCGCGGGGGTTGTGGAGCCTATCCCAGCTGCACTCAGTCGGAAGGCAGTGTACATCCTGGACAAGTTTAATTGCACCCAAAAAAAATGTTCCAAATCCCTTCCAATGCCAAATACTTTATTCTGCTATTGATATTATCTAATGTTTGGTGTATTGTATATAAGAGGTTAGTAACAAGATATATTGGTTCAAAATTGAAGGCCCAGTAAAGTGTGGAAGAACCGAACCCATCCACATTAGCTCGGCATCTCTTCCCTATGCCAATCGTCACGCATGTCACACACTGCTGTGGGATGGCATTTCACCCCTCAACCACAAATTTCCACAAGCATGGTTATGTTGCTCATGCCGATACGAACGTCATACCAAAGCTGATCCAACAACTACTCTGCTCACGTGAAAGATTCCTTCAAAAGGGATTCACGCTCAGGGTGACACAATTACATTTCTATATTACTTGTTGCATACTTTAATTGCCTCTAATTAATAGGACAGCCATTCCAATAATGAGAGTGTGTAAACTTTTGACTGCAACTGCACTATTTTACATGGGTGTATTGCACATAGGCTCATTTTTTAAAGGATAAATGCTGGCAGTATAAAAGCAATATAGATTTGCTATCCGCTGAACATGACTATACACAGCTATTGTTGTCTAAAAAGCTGTCAACATGATAACTATGTCTTTGCCTGCAACCCAGCATAGTGGTGGTAGCATCAAGAGGAATGCTGGCACTGGGGAGCTGTGGTTCATGAAGTGAAACATAGATTCTAACATCTAGTACTAGGACATGAAGCAAAGCATGATGCCCTCGCTTCAGAAACTAGATCACATAGCAGATAACAGAATGACCCCAAACACACCTCTAAGATGATGCTGAGGACACTGAAAGTGATGTAGTGGCTAAGTATTGTATGTCTCTAAGCTAGAACCAATAGAACATTCTTAGGTGAAATTGGAGGACAATGCAATCATTAGCCGACCACACACAAAGCTAATGCCCGTGCATTTGTGTTACATAGTTTACATTAGGGTTGTATGGTATACCGGTATTAGTATAGTACCGCGATACTAATGAATCATATTCGGTACTATACCGCCTCTAAAAAGTACCGGTACCCCCAACCCCCGCCTTCCCGTCGTCGTCACGTCATGACACTGCTGGTTTTACGAGCAGACGAGCATGTTTGGCAGCGCACAATCACAGAGTACTTACAAGCAGACAGTGTGTAGACAGAAAAGGGAGAACGGACGCATTTTGGCTTAAAAACTAACGATAAAGGTGAAGTTGTAACACTGAAACACCCTCAGGAAGAGGTGCTTTAAGACATGGCTAGCTAGCCAGCGGCTAACGTCCATTCGTAGTCTGCAGTGTTTTAGCTACTTCTAAATCACTAATCCTTGTCTCCATGGCGACAAATAAAGTATGTTTCTTACAAGTATTATCCCTGCAGGACAAGGAATAACTAAACATGCTTCACTACACACCGTAGCTCACCGGTTTCACCGCTAATGACGCCGTTCCTGAATGTAAACAAATGCCATGGGTGGATCTACACCTGACATCCACTGTAATGATACCAAGTACAGGAGCATATCTAGTCGATACTATTATGATTATATCACTATTTTTTAGCATCACAAAATATTTTTTCTTTTTTAAAAAAAAATGTATATTATGTTTATAAACTCAGGAAATATGTCCCTGGACACATGAAGACTTTGAATATGATCCTGTAACGACTTGGTATCCGATTAATACCCAAATTTGTGGTATCATCCAAAACCAATGTAAAGTATCAAACAACAGAAGAATATGTGATTATTACATTTTAACAGAAGTGTAGATAGAACATGTTAAAAGAGAAAGTAAGCAGATATTAACAGTAAATGAACAAGTAGATTAAGAATTAATTTTCTACCACTTTTTCTTAATCATTTTGACAAAATAATAGAATGATAAATGACACAATATGTTACTGCATATGTCTGCAGCTAAATTAGGAACATTTGTTTGCTTACTTACTAATAAAAGATACGTTTTCTTCTATGTTCACTATTTTATTTAAGGACAAACCTGCAATAAGAAACATATGTTTAATGTACCATACATTTTTTTGTTAAAATGAAGCCAATAATGCAATTTTTTGTGGTCCACTTTATTTAGAAAAGCACCGAAAAGTATCGAAATACATTTTGGCACCGGTACCAAAATATTGGTATCGGGACAACACTAGTTCATATCATTACGTGCTTCAAGCTGGTGTTCTGGCGAGAGGTGCTCCCCATTTGAATGTATGCAACCTGTGCATTTGTGCAGCATGTGAATTCATGGAATGCAGAAATGAAATTTCACAATAAAGGACGCTTTCACAATCGTTTCACTAAATAAAGCTATATTTTTGTATTTTGTCATTTAATATAGATGTTTCACACTACAAATGATCAAAAGTATGATTTTTTTGGGTTATGTTTTCTTATGCAGGGAAATCGAAAGTGCTCTCAGCATGCCTTGCGGCACTTGATTTCTAGCATCTTCACATAAACCATAACCTAATAAATGGTACATTAGCTTGTTTAAACATGTACAGTATATGAAATGACTAAATACAAAAATATAGCGTTATTTAGGGTAACAATTTTACTCATGTAAAATATCCCTTCGATGCGCAACTTTTATTTCTGCATTCCATACATGCGCAGATGCAGGGGGTGCATTAATTTCTAATGAAGCGCATGTCTCAACAGAACTAGAGATCAACTGATTATGGTCTTTTCAGAACCGATACCTATATCGATAATTAGTAGTCAAGGAGGCTGATAACCGATATTTTGAGCCGATATTAATTTGTAGGAAAATCTGTTGTCAAATGTGTACATATTCTTTCTGCTGATGTATTTGTGTTGTAGTTGTAAAAAGAAAAAAGAAAAAAAAAGGTAAATTCCGATAAAAAAAAGGGCTAATATCGATATACTGTACGTCAAAAGGCCAATTATTGGTGCAGATATTCGGCCCGGCCAATAATCGGTCAATCCATAACCAAAACACCAGAAGAAGGCAATATATAATGCTTATGGCACTCTGAAAAGTTAGCACCCTCTAGATCAGGAGTGTCAAACGTACGCCCCGCGGACAGGTTTAACCTGACCTGCGGCCCGCAAAAACAGTATGCCAAGTATAAAAATTAGCTGCATTTTTTAATGAAAGAAACTGCTGTTCTAAATGTGTCCACTAGATGTCACAACAGCAATTCCAGTGCAACCCACATCACAGTTTAAGATGACGTGTTAGCTGACTTTAAGCGCCCTCTGGATTGGCTGCCACTACTCCAATCAGCGCAGGTGCAAGCAATCAGCTGCTCCTGTTGTGGCTGGTGGCAGACTAATGCTGTAGAAACGCACAATACCTTCTTTAATTGTAAATTATCCACTCAACAGATACAATTACAAAACGGTAAGATGCTGAGACTTAAGTCAACATGACCATCATCTTTGTAGTTAAAATTTCGTGCAGCGCTCTCAATTTGTTGACGACTCGATGTGCACTCTGAACTCCGTTTGTAAAAATGTGTGGTTCTACGTTTGTTGTTTGTGCTATTTTATTTTATGCTTAAATCTACAATGTTCACATTGTTTAAGTTTGTAGTTATGTTACCTTTAATTTGGCTTTCATGGTGTCATTTTGACAATTGTTTTGATTGTATTATAATTGTGATATTTGAATGATAAAAAATGAATGTGTTGTAGCAGTTGTGGATGTCACCAATGTGGCGGTTTGAGGAAACACTTGGTTGCTTTTCCAAACACGTCTTTAATGGTGAACTGCCAACATGAGAATGCTAAACAGGAAGTGCTTAAAGTATTATAGCTTTGTAAATACACTTAGACAAAGTCTAAGTTCATTGTGTTCCTCACAGTGTTTTAAAACTGCAACATTTTGTTTTCCTAAGAAAAGTGTTTTTCCCAAAAGGATTTTTTTATAATGTGTACATTTTCGAGTGTGCTTGTTATATTTTTGGCTGATGTAAGACAAAGACAACAATTTTAAAGTTGTCTTTAGTTATAAATTATTATGCCATGATTTTACCAGTCTGGCTCGCATGGGAATAGACTTTCCTCCATGCGGCCCCTGAGCTAAAATTAGTTTGACACCCCTGCTCTAGATAGTTGTATAAAGCAATATATATATATTTAAAAAAACAATGGTAATTGCACAAACAAATAAACAAAAATAGTTGAATGTTGCGTTAATTCTACAGCTTTCCATGCTGCAAAAGGTATATCCAAGTTTCAATTCTATTTTATTGTCCCTTGGGAATATGTGATTAAATTATTGCCGACATTTAAGGGGCCTGCTTACTTGTGAGATTATATAAAAGAGCTTTGCTTCTTTATAACATTTACTTGCATCAAACATTGTTACAACAGGTGAATAATCTACCCAGAATATATTTGTATATACATTTTTACTCATAAAACCCCAACAACTTGCCATCCAAAGCATCCGATTTCCATCCCGGTAACTGTGAGACAATACGCAGACAGTGCAAAAAACAAAAACGCAACCTACAAAATAAACTTTTATTCATGCAGAAAAAAACATTGTTGTGTGTAACAGCTTCACTGAGCATAGTTTGTTTGAGATGTGAGTGGGTATACTGCATGAATAACCAATTTGGCTGCATTCATGTATAACAAATGCATGCAGGGAATTTGCCTCGTTCCTGCAAGTATCCGATTAAACAGTCTGTGAGCTCAATTTCATTCAAAAAAAAAAAAAGTTTACATTTTGGAATTGCTAATGACTGAATGATAGGCAAATAAATCATTCTGTATGAAAATATCATTAATCAAGTTGGTATTGATGTGGCCTGTCTTTGCAAAAACACTACAGCATCTTACTTATTGAGATAACCACAATTGGGTGGCTATCTCAGCCTACATATTCCCTCCCGATAGTTGGAGTGTATCAACACATCAAACAATAAGGATTATGTTTTCATGCAATGTATTTCCAACTTTTGCCGCAGCATCAAAATGTCCATAAAAAAAAAAAAAAAGTTCTGTACTTCACCTGCTGCCTGCACTCCTCACTTCCTGCATTAAAGTCCTCCGGGCTCTGTTTTCACCACACCACGAACGGTGTGAGCAAAGATATGAGTATACTGTAACCCCTTTTGTGGGTATTATTATTGCCTTTCGAGATGACATCATGCAACAGTATGGTCATTTTAAATGTTAGCGAGATGAAACATGGCCACAGGAGTTGTAAAGGAATTAATCTCAAAAGTTGCATTGTCCGTCCTTTGCCAAGTAATTTTTTAGCACAAGCCATTTAGTGAGTATACATTGAAGTTCCCCAGGACCCTTTTGTCCCACATTGACTCCCTTTTATAATGGCCATTTTTCGATATACTGTATACCTGTTATTTGACAATGCTTTTTCCATAAAAAAACAGATATCGCCAGGGTATCATAAAGTAATATACTATAAACAATATATTAATATTAGACGGATAGTTGCTTTACATTTATATGTAATTAAAAACATGTTGGTGAGTTGGTAGTGACATAAGAGTTGTTAAAGTTAAAGTACCACTGATAGTCACACACACACTAGGTGTGGTGAAATTAAACTCTGCATTTGACCTATCCCCTTGTTCCAGCCCCTGGGAGGTGAGGGGAGCAGTGAGCAGCAGCAGTGGCCACGCTCAGGAATCATTTCGGGGAATTAACCCCCAATTTCAACCCTTGATGCTGAGTGCCAAGCAGGGAGGTAATAGGTCCCATTTTTATTATCTTTGGTATGACTCGGCCGTGGTTTGAACTCACAACCTATGTGAATGTAATTACAAAATGTTGTGTGTGCATGCACGTATATGACAAAACAGGATTTCTTTGACAAAAAGGGCATACAAAAAAAAAAACTTAATATTGACGGATACATTCTTTAATCTAGAGTTTTAGGTGTTGAAAGTTACAAAAAAACGATATTTATGACTTACTTTTAAGACTTTTATGGCTGAAACTCTTTCATTCACATTTGGGGGATCCCCAAGAGTTAAAGCTATTATTGATTGTAGTGTTGTTACTGTTGTAAGCCCTGTGTAGATATCAATATTCAAGAGGTTTGCTCAGCCTCTGCGACATTTTTCTCCCCCAAACAGAACACAATTTGCTTAAAAGCAGCAGCATGTGCCAGAATGATGGACACGACAAGGGATTCTTCTTGGAAAAACTGTGATGAAGATGAAAAGGATTCTAACAACTCGCCTTTTGTCATTACAAACAATAGTTTCGTCATTTCGTCCTCTTCTTTTCTCCTCTTGAGTGTTTGCAAAACAACAAAGACTAAAATTTGAAGCCATATTTTCTTTGGTCATCATAGAGTTCAAAATCAGTAAGCATTATATGAATGCAATTTGGGATCAGGCATAAAATAAGTATTGAGAGTTACCCCTTTCCTTGGCTTTAAAGATTCCAGACAATTTATCAATGGACAAAACAACACAATTCCTCTTGGATTTTCTTTGTGATCTATTTATAGATTCATTAAAGCAGCACACAGTAACTTTTCAACTTTCATAATGTATGTTTGTAACTTTTGGGATGTTACATGGACAACTAGTTGAATAGGACCCTTGTCATGGCCAGAGCGAGTCTGCATCACTTTCACTGGCACTAAGCAACTTTGAGGAGGGTGGCAGGAACCCTGCCAAACAAAAAACTACAAATGTGCAGACTGCTTTATGGCATTCGTCACTTACCCCTTTTCCCATTCGTTAAAAAGATGATACGAACGCTTGTGAATTGTGAATTACATTTATATAGCGCTTTTTCTCAAGTGACTCAAAGCGTTTTACATTGTGAAACCCAATATCTAAATTACATTTAAACCAGTGTGGGTGGCACTGGGAGCAGGTGGTTAAAGTGTCTTGCCCAAGGACACAACGGAAGTGACTAGGATGGCGGAAGCGGGGATCGAACCTGCAACCCTCAAGTTGCTGGCACGGCCGCTCTACCAACTGAGCTATACCGTCCCAACGCTTATGTGCAATTACTGCTATCATGGCAAAGCTGCAAAACAACAACAAACAAAAAAAGACGATAAGTTTTATCTGAGGAGACAAAAAAAGAAAAAGGAAGACTACCCGGATAAGATAGTCAAGGATCAACATTGGCCCGTCTTTCGCTCGCTGGCGTGAGCTCAAAGACAAGAAGAGATTTTCGACCGAAGCTGCCCTGCCTCTGTTCCTGCTGGACTAACAGGTACCTTTCCATGCTCAAATTAAAATGTTAATGCTAATGTTAGCTATCGGAAATTTGCGTGGTAGCAATAAATAGCCACCAGCTTGATAGTTTGCAGTTCCACAATGACACGACCAGCCATGCAACAAACTCAAAAGTACTGTATAAAGAAAAATCAATGCGAAGACTGCAAACCGCAAATATAAAGTTTAAGTAAAATATGTTGGTTCCTACTAGGGTTCAGTGGCGTGCGGTGAGGTTAATGTCAGGTGAGGCACTGACTTCATCACAGTCAGATTTACAAACATATGAACCCTAAAGAGTATCTTATTCACCATTTGATTGGCAGCAGTTAACGGGTTATGTTTAAAAGCTCATACCAGCATTCTTCCCTGCTTGGCACTCAGCATCAAGGGTTGGAATTGGGGGTTAAATCACCAAAAATGATTCCCGGGCGCGGCGCCGCTGCTGCCCATTGCTCCCCTCACCTCCCAGGGGGTGAACAAGGGGATGGGTCGAATGCAGAGGACAAATTTCACCACACCTAGTGTGTGTGTGACAATCATTGGTACTTTAACTTAACTTTAACTTTACACTTACAAACTGTAGCACACAAAAAAAGCACATTTAATTAAAAAAAACGTTATTATGGTCTTACCTTTACTTATAAGTGCGGGAGCAGTGGTGTTCGTGTTGGAAGAGTTGTGAATGAATGAAATATGAAAACCGCGCTGCAGTGCAGGTGTACCTAATGTTGTGTCCCTGTTCACGGCTCCTCCGGCGTGCCCCGCGAGAATTGTTGTTTTTGCACTTTTTGGCTTCTTGTTAAGTGACTTTTTTTGGGTGGATTCGGTCTTGCACGTGGAGGGTTTGGGTGTGGGCTTTGGTTGGTGTGGTGCTCCCGTCGGGCGGTACATTCTGCGGCGGAGGTGCTTGGCACCAGGAGGCGGGGTTATGAGACGGGACTCCAGTTTTATGATCGCTCAGCACAAGAAATACGTTACACACATACAGTTGTTGACAAAATACACTGTACATTATATACCTCAGCTAACTAAACTATGGAAATGTATAATATAATTCATATAGCAATACAGTCTCACTGCACAGCAGCTCAGCAGTTAGCCGAGTCATTGCGCACAATCCATGTTGAGGCACAAATCAGTGACGTGCCTCAACTGTCTCTTCTCAGTATTTGAACGGCAAATGTGAAAATAAAAATAAAAATAATCTAAAACTGGTGAAGTTAAATGGAAAATAACTTTAGTATAATCACTGGATACATATAACAATTTAATTATTTTTTTTTCTTTTTACTTTTTTTTTCTTTCCATGATGGCAGGTGAGGCCGTGCCTCCCCTGCCTCTAGTGACTGCACGCCACTGCTAGGGTTGTATGGTATATTGGTACTAATAAAGTACCGAGATACTAATTAATTGAAATCGGTACCGTTCTTTTATCTGAATGCCACTGCGCGGCAGGGACAACAGAGCCGAGGCGCATGATGTTGAGTGTGTCAAAACGCTTCCTGTTGGGTGGGGTCCGTGCCCGTGTGGCCCGACCCTGCGCTGTGGGGTCTCTGTTGGCGACTTGATGTGGTGGCGGCGCGGCGCCCGTGTCTGGTCTGGATACTGTGTCTCGGTTGTTTGGGCGGTGGTGTGTTTGTGCGGGTTTGGGTTGGGGTGGTGGGGTGTGTGTGTGTGTGTGTGTGGGGGGGGGGGGGGGGGGGGGGGGGGCTGATGTTGTGACTGGTGGCAGCGCGGGCGTGTGGTGGTTGTCGGGGCTGACAAACTGTGTATATGTATGTGTATGTGTGTGTGTGTATGTATGTATGTATGTATGTATGTATATATATGTGTATGTGTATGCATGTGTATGTGTGTGTAAGTGTACATGTGTATGTTTATGTGTATGTATATATATATATATGTATGTATATTTCTGGGGGTACCTTCTGGGCCTGCCTGTCGGGTGGGGGTCGGCGCCTCAGGCTACTGCATCCGGACTGCGTGTCTGGAGCTCCTGGGTCCCACCGTCCATCCCTTCCGGGTGCCCGTCTTGGTTGGGGCCTGCTGGGTCTGGTCCCTGCGTCTACTGTGGTAGCTTGGTGCTGCAGGGTATTCCGAGGTGCTGCGAGTCGGCCAGTTGTTGGGGTAGCGACCTTGTGTGTCAGCATGTCTGTGATCTTTTTTTTTTTTTTTTTTTTTTTTATAAATAGATTTAATTATTTATTTATTCTTATTTTTTTAAATATATTTTATTAATATTATTATTATGTATTTATTTATTTTATTTATTTATTCCCCTACCTCAGGGGGGGGGGCTCGGCGGGGCGATTGCTGGTTGTTCCATCTCCATCGTTGGGGTCCCTGGGGGTGGGGTGGGTGGTTCCTGTGGCCCGTGCTGGGTGGGCCTGTGGCGGCCGGCTTGGATGGGGTGGCCGTGGGCTGGCCTCGCCGCGCTCTCCGGGGTGGGGGGGCTCGTGGGGGCCCTGTTGCCGGTGGGGCGGGGGCGGTCTTCCCGTCCGGTTGCGGGGGGTCTCCGGGCCCCTCGGGCGGGGCGTCCCGCCTTTCTGTCCGTGTGGGGTGTGGTCTCTTGCCGGCTTGGGGTCTGGCTGCCCCCTGCTTTTCTCGTGCCTTGTCCTCTGCCGGGTGCGTCTGTCTGCGGCCTGCTGCTGGCCCTTGTGGGCGGCGCGGTGGGCCAGGCTCTGGGGTTCCTGTCGCTGTCCGGCTTGGCTGCGTGGGGGCGGTGGCCCCTGGTTCCCTGGGCACCACACCTACTGTTTGTGGGATGGGCTCTCGGGGAGGCTGGGGCCGTACTCTGGCTCCCGCACACACTGGGAGTCAAATGTATTGTACATGCAAATTCACATATACTCACACACATACATACAGACATACATAGGTACCTACGCTCCCACATACATATACAAATAAATACAGTACATATTTACACACTCAAAGTTCGTACATCCACACGCACATTCATTATACAAACATACTGTATACACATACTGTACATATACATTCACTGTAAAAACATACATACACACATACTGTACATATACACTCACTGTACAAACACACACATACACATACTACACATATACAGTACAGTCACTGTACAAACACACACATACATATACTGTACATATACATTCACTGTACAAACACACATATACACATACTGTACATATACAGTACATTCACTGTTCAAACACACATATACACATACTGTACATATACATTCGCTGTACACACATATACACATACTGTACAAGCACACATATACACATACTGTACATATACAAGTACATATGCACACATACACTCATGCACATAATCATGTTTCATCAAACATATATTAACGTTGTTGCCCTAGGGTAAACTGGGTATAACACATGGCACACTGACAAAGCTTAACCTATTGTTACTATAACAATCTACAAGGTTACCCTCAGTGCGTGGCGCTCCAAACCATAATTGATAGCTGTGGTCTTACACAAATAATACATGAACCCACGCATCGCAACGGTAATACAATAGATCTAGTGCTTGTCAGGGGTGTCACCACCTCCAAAGTTATGATACTTCCATATACTAAAGTAATGTCCGATCATTACCTTATAAAATTTGAAGTTTTGACTCTTTGTCAACAAGCTAATAATAATAATAACTGCTATAGCGGCCGCAACATTAATGCTGCCACAACGATGACTCTTGCTGACCTACTGCCTTCGGTAATAGCACCATTCCCAAATTATGTCGGCTCTATTGATAAACTCACTAACAACTTTGACGATGCCTTGCGCGAAATTATTGATAGTATAGCACCGCTAAAGCAAAAAAGGGCCCCTAAAAGGCGCACCCCATGGTTTACAGAAGAAATTAGAGCTCATAAATTATCATGTAGAAAACTGGAACGCAAATGGCGCGCGACTAAACTTGAGGTTTTTCATCAAGCATGGAGTGATAGTTTAATAACTTATAAACGCATGCTTACCTTAGCTAAAGCTAAATACTACTCAAATCTCATCCGCCTCAACAAAAACGATCCTAAATTTCTGTTTAGTACAGTAGCATCGCTAACCCAACAAGGGACTCCTCCCAGTAGCTCCACCCACTCGGCAGATGATTTTATGAATTTCTTTAATAAGAAAATTGAACTCATTAGAAAGGAGATTAAAGACAACGCATCCCAGCTACAACTGGGCTCTATTAACACAAATACGACTGTATATACGACGGACACTGCCCTCCAAAATAGTCTCTCTATTTTTGATGAAATAACATTAGAGGAATTATTACAGCGTGTAAGTGGGATAAAACAAACAACATGTTTACTTGACCCACTTCCTGGGAAACTTATCAAGGAACTGTTTGTATTATTAGGTCCATCAGTGTTAAATATTATAAACTTATCACTTTCCTCCGGCACTGTTCCCCTAGCATTCAAAAAAGCGGTTATTCATCCTCTGCTCAAAAGACCTAACCTCGATCCTGACCTCATGGTAAACTACCGACCGGTCTCCCACCTTCCGTTTATTTCCAAAATTCTCGAAAAAACTGTTGCACAGCAGCTAAATGAACACTTAGTGACTAACAATCTCTGTGAACCTTTTCAATCCGGTTTCAGGGCAAATCACTCTACGGAGACAGCCCTCGCAAAAATGACTAATGATCTATTGCTAACGATGGATTCTGATGCGTCATCTATGTTGCTGCTTCTTGATCTTAGCGCCGCTTTCGATACCGTCGATCATAATATTTTATTAGAGCGTATCAAAACACGTATTGGTATGTCAGACTTAGCCTTGTCTTGGTTTAACTCTTATCTTACTGACAGGATGCAGTGCGTCTCCCATAACAATGTGACCTCGGACTATGTCAAGGTAACGTGCGGAGTTCCCCAGGGTTCGGTTCTTGGCCCTGCACTCTTTAGTATTTACATGCTGCCGCTGGGTGACATCATACGCAAGTACGGTGTTAGCTTTCACTGTTATGCTGATGACACTCAACTCTACATGCCCCTAAAGCTGACCAACACGCCGGACTGTAGTCAGCTGGAGGCGTGTCTTAATGAAATTAAACAATGGATGTCCGCTAACTTTTTGCAACTCAACGCTAAGAAAACGGAAATGCTGATTATCGGTCCTGCTAGACACCAACATCTATTTAATAATACCACCTTAACATTTGACAACCAAACAATTAAACAAGGAGACTCGGTAAAGAATCTGGGTATTATCTTCGACCCAACTCTCTCGTTTGAGTCACACATTAAGAGTGTTACTAAAACGGCCTTCTTTCATCTCCGTAATATCGCTAAAATTCGTTCCATCTTGTCCACTAGCGACGCTGAGATCATTATTCATGCGTTCGTTACGTCTCGTCTCGATTACTGTAACGTATTATTTTCGGGCCTCCCTATGTCTAGCATTAAAAGATTACAGTTGGTACAAAATGCGGCTGCTAGACTTTTGACAAAAACAAGAAAGTTTGATCATATTACGCCTATACTGGCTCACTTGCACTGGCTTCCTGTGCACTTAAGATGCGACTTTAAGGTTTTACTACTTACGTATAAAATATTACACGGTTTAGCTCCAGCCTATCTCGCCGATTGTATTGTACCATATGTCCCGACAAGAAATCTGCGTTCAAAGAACTCCGGCTTATTAGTGATTCCCAGAGCCAAAAAAAAGTCTGCGGGCTATAGAGCGTTTTCTATTCGGGCTCCAGTACTCTGGAATGCCCTCCCGGTAACAGTTAGAGATGCTACCTCAGTAGAAGCATTTAAGTCCCATCTTAAAACTCATTTGTATAATCTAGCCTTTAAATAGACCCCCCCTTTTTTAGACCAGTTGATCTGCCGTTTCTTTTCTTCTCTCCTCTTCTCCCCTGTCCCTTGCGAGGGGGAGTTGCATAGGTCCGGTGGCCATGGATGAAGTGCTGGCTGTCCAGAGCCGGGACCCCGGGTGGACCACTAGCCTGTGCATCGGTTGGGGACATCTCTGCGCTGCTGACCCGTCTCCGCTCGGGATGGTTTCCTGTTGGCCCCGCTGTGGACTGGACTCCCGCTGATGTGTTGGATCCACTGTGGACTGGACTTTCACAATGTTATGTCAGACCCACTCGACATCCGTTGCTTTCGGTCTCCCCTAGAGGGGGGGGGTTACCCACATATGCGGTCCTCTCCAAGGTTTCTCATAGTCATTCACCGACGTCCCACTGGGGTGAGTTTTTCCTTGCCCGTATGTGGGCTCTGTACCGAGGATGTCGTTGTGGCTTGTACAGCCCTTTGAGACACTTGTGATTTAGGGCTATATAAATAAACATTGATTGATTGATTGATTGATAATGTAGGTTGCTTCTCTTTCTTCCCCTCCATTTTTCTGCATTCTTTCGTATCTCAAGTTATCATTACGTATATGTATTGTTGCATTTGAACAATTGTATTGTTGATAATAAAGGTAAAGTATTGGTATTGTTTATTATCAATAGCACTATTTCTATTGGTATTCATATTGCTCCATTTTTAGTGTAATAATGCTCATTGTCATTTCTGTATTTTTATTTTTTATTTTCGCTAACTGCTTATTTGCTATTACTTTTACCATCATATTTGTACATGTCGTATTTGCTGATGTTGCTCTGTTGTTGTTGTTGTTGTTGTTGTTGTGTTTGCTGTTGTTGTTTTTGTCTCTCTGTCTAATCCCCCTCTTGTCCCCACAATTCCCCCCTCTGTCTTCCTTTTTATCTCTTTCTATCCCCTCCTGCTCCGGCCCGGCTGCACCAAATGATAATATAAATACATTTAATAAAGTCAAAATACAAGTAAGGCAACAAGAGAAGTATCCTACACTTCTCTTTTGTAAAGTAAATCTGAACAGCCGATATGGGCATCTACATCTGCTATATGATTTGCCCGAGAAGCTGGGCAGGACATTATTACAAAAAAAAAAAAAAAAAGAGTGTGTCAAAACGCACACACAAAGTGCATACAAGCAATAACATCATGGTGGAGAAGAATGGCAAAAAAACGAATTTCTACTCGTTAATAAAGGGAGTGCAGGAAGCGCAATATGGAGATATTTGGGCTTCAAAACTAACAATAAAGCAGACACTTTAAACAGGGAGGCGCCGCGCTGCAAGTGTTGCTTTAAAACACGCCTCGCCAAACGTGGCGATTAGTATTACCACCTTTGCTTCAAACTTAGGTAAACATTTAAATAAAAAGCATTCAGTTCTGCACAAGGAGTTATAAAGAGCGACAGGTAATGATGTGGTTGTTACACCTGTACTGCTGTTCGGCTCCGTAGTCGAGGAGCACAGGACAGACGTTCCCTTCAGGGTAGATGTTTTCATCGGGGTAACACCCTTCACTTTACCCGCCAATGGGTCTGCTAAGCTCCGCATTTTGGGTCAGAATGATGAGGCCGCCGATTCATCCTTCTACTGCGCAGTGCACGCACACTCTCTTTATCTCTCTTTACTCGCCCACTCACTCACTGACATCACTCAGCCAACATGATAACATTCTCTTAAACACACACACGCTACGCTCATGAGTTAACCAGCTCCCCTGCTGTGCACATGTACAAACGTTTGTAGATACATAGACGCACACAGCTGCTTGGCTTGATGCCAAATATTGGCAGAGTTAAAACCGCACAATTAGCATCAACTAATGCAAGAACTAATGCAAGTGAAATGACAAAAATGTGTAACAAATTGGTACAATGTGTGTGTTATCTTTAACAAATGTGTGTCTTACCTGCTACATGGCTTATCTGTGTACATTTATCCATAGTTTTGCTTTTACTACTTACTAATAATTGTATTTTTATTAAAGCACCTCATAAATCATGAAGCATTTACTATACTATAATGCTTTTTATTATATTCTAACCTAATCCTTGATTATGGCAGACTATATGTAATATGGGAAATTGTAAATAGTTCTTTGAGTGCAACAAGAAAAGCCCAATGTGTTTAAAGGCCTATTGAAACCCACTACTACCGACCACACAGTCTGATAGTTTATATATCAATGATGAAATCTTAACATTGCAACACATGCCAATACGGCCGGGTTAACTTATAAAGTGCAATTTTAAATTTCCCGGGGAACTTCCGGTTGAAAACGTCTATGTATGATGACGTTTGCGCGTGACGTCAATGGTTGAAACAGAAGTATTCGGACACATTGTATCTTAATACAAACAGCTCTGTTTTCATCGCAAAATTCCACAGTATTCTGGACATCTGTGTTGGTGAATATTTTGCAATTTGTTTAATGAACAATGGAGACTGCAAAGAAGAAAGCTGTAGTTGGGATCGGTGTATTAGCGGCTGGCTGCAGCAACACAACCAGGAGGACTTTGAGGATAGCAGACGCGCTATCCGTCGCTAGCCGCCGACCGCATCGATGATCGGGTGAAGTCCGTCGTCGCGCTGTCGATCGCTGGAACGCAGGTGAGCACGGGTGTTGATGAGCAGATGAGGGCTGGCGTAGGTGGAGCGCTAATGTTTTTATCATAGCTCTGGCGAGGTCCCGTAGCTAAGTTAGCTTCAATGGCGTCGTTAGCAACAGCATTGCTAGGCTTCGACAGGCGGCACAGCATTAACCGTGTAGTTACAGGTCCAGTGTTTGGTTCAGTGTCTCCTGATAGTAGTATTGTTGATTTTCTGTCTATCCTTCCAGTCAGGGGCTTATTTATTTTGTTTCTACCTGCATTTAAGCCCGATGCTATCATGTTAGCTCCGTAGCTAAAGTGCTTCACCGATGTATTGTCGTGGAGATAAAAGTCACTGTGAATGTCCATTTCGCGTTCTGGACTCTCATTTTCAAGAGGATATAGTATCCGAGGTGGTTTAAAATACAAATCCGTGATCCACAATAGAAAAAGGAGAAAGTGTGGAATCCAATGAGCCCTTGTACCTAAGTTACGGTCAGAGCGAAAAAAGATATGTCCTGCACTGCAGGACGTATCCTTACGTTCCTCATCCACAAATCTTTCATCCTCGCTCAAATTAATGGGGTAATCGTCGCTTTCTCGGTCCGAATCGCTCTCGCTGCTGGTGTAAACAATGAGGAAATGTGAGGAGCCCTTCAACCTGCGACGTCACGCTACTTCCGGCACAGGCAAGGCTTTTTTTTATCAGCGACCAAAAGTTGCAAACTTTATCGTCGATGTTCTCTACTAAATCCTTTCAGCAAAAATATGGCAATATCGCGAAATGATCAAGTATGACACATAGAATGGATCTGCTAACCTCGTTTAAATAAAAAAAAATCATTTCAGTAGGCCTTTAATGTCTGTTAATTTATATTTTAAACTTGTAAAATTGTTCTTTAAGTGCAATAGGAAACTTATGTTTATTGTATTGTAAGTTTTTCTGTTAAAATAAAGCCAATATTGACATTTTTAGTGGTTCCCTTTATTTGGAAAATTATCCAAAACTATCGATATACATTTTGGTACCAGTACCAAATTATTCGTATTGAGACAAACCTAGTTCCTACTGTGGAACAATCAGTCATACTGAATCATTGTGGTAATATTGTTTCAGTTTGTACGTACATGACAGTAGTTTCTGACAATTTACTTTCTATGCGCTGGTCCTTATGGGAAATGTGTTCTTCCTTCAGGCAAAAGACTACCGCCTTGGTTTGCTGGTGCAGCCAAAATCAACCAGAACTGTAAATTCTTAAGTGGGGCTTTAAGACATCAATGTTTAGCCCTCTTGCTTTATTAAAAAAAAAATGAATGGCTGCATGCAATCACGGTGTATAACTCATTATAGAGCATGTGAGTAAAAACTAAGGGTGTGCAATAAAATTGGACTCATATGAAGAATTATGACGTCATACCAATACATCCAATAACAATAACATAGCTCTGATTATAGTAAAAAACGCCCCAATGAGGTGAGATTACCCATACTGTGCTGTAGTTGGGTTAGAGCAGGGGTGTCAAACGTACGGCCCGCAGGCCGGTTCAGGCCCTAGAACAAGTTTTTTCTGGCCAGCGGAATGAGTTTGCTAAGTATAAAAATGAGCCGAAATTTTCGAATGAAAGAAACTGCAGTTCTAAATGTAATAGCAATTCTTTGTAGATGATGCTACATATGTTAAAAAACAAGCAAACCACATGTTAGTGCACCAGTTGAGGAAAATGATCAAACTACATAAATAACATCCTGTAATTTGATTTTGATATTATTTTTTTATCTTGATAGATTGAAAATTAACAGCAATGAGTTGACTGATGAACATTATCACGTCATTTATTCAGAACGTATAAATAACAACAAATAAAGATAGAATACTATTAACCCCAACATGTAAGTGTAAAACAACAAAACAACAACATTATGATTTGTACATTTTCAGAATGTGCTTGTTCTATTTTTAAACAAAGAAAACTATCTAAAGTTGTCTTTATTTTGAAGTTATCGTGCCGTGATTTTACCAGTCCGGCCCACTTGGGAGTAGATTTTTCTCCATGTGGCCCCCGATCTAAAATGAGTTTGACAACCCTGGGTTAGAGTGAACAAATCAAGCACACCTTTTCCCCTGCCTCTTGGGAACTTCCCCTGAGCTCACTGTAAACAAACATGGCATCATCCATCATGTAGAACTTCTTCATTGTTTCAGTTAAAGACATTTCGCATGCTATTTTCACCAAATGTTCCTCAAACATTGTACGGTAAGGGAAACAATAACATCATACTAACGCAGGGGTGGGCAATTAATTTTTTACCGGGGGCCGGATGAGCAACCCGAGCACTGCTGGAGGGCCACACCGACAATATTTCAATTAAATTTTGCTCAAATTATTTTTGATATACCGTAACATAGATAATAATAATATTTTCATTTAACCTAACTTATCTTTATACAAAAGCAGATGGCTTTTGATGGTTTTATTTTTAACACTTTCTTACACAACACTTCCTGATGTATATTACAATACAAAAATGTCAATTTCTGTCACTTCATCCTGCATCCTCTTTGTTGTGAACGTAGCACGCCTGTAAGGTGATTGGCGAAGAAGGAAGAAGCGTTGCTGGTGCGGAAATGAGGAGTGAGGATGGACGTGCGTGTGGAAAGAACGAGATAAGTTGAGCTGTGTTAGTATAGCATGCTCAATAAAAGTTTAAAAAGAGCTTCAGACTTGGTGTGCACTTCTTCTGGACGCTACAATTGATGTCACAAGTGGGATGAAATGCCTCCCAGTTCGCCTTGCCATCAAACCTGGGAGTCTTCATTGAGGGCGGAATTCCCCCGTGGCAAGCAGCGTGCGCTGCACCTGTAAACTCTCTCTCTCTCTCTCTCTCTCTCTCTTTGCGGCGAGCTCCTCGCGTGGCACGTACCTCCCGATGACGTAGCACACAAACAGTGCAGTATGCGCAAAGTTTTACTTCTGACACCAATTGTAGCGTCCAGAAGAAGTGCACACCAAGTCTGACGCTCTTTTTAAACTTTTATTGAGCAAGCTATACTAACACAGCTCAACATATCTCGTTCTTTCCACACGCACGTCTCCTCACTCCTCATTTACGCAACTCAAGAAGACAACATCTACTCCAGCAGGTCGTTACACTATATTCTTTAAACACAGCAACATGTGTACCACAAATAAGCACACGGCTTTACCTTTACTTGGCAGTCCATGTCTTTTTTAAAACACGCCATTCGTCATCAACTTTTCTCTTTTTAGCGTCTCGGGGATAACCGTGCATCACTTGTCGCTGTGCGCCTTCACTCACAGGACATACGCACATATAACACTTTTCAAAATAAAAGCAGCACAGTTGTATTGCACGCACGACAAATATGTTTTTTAAAATTTATTTTGATTGCCGCTGCGCGCACGAGCATACGTCCACACGGAAGTAATACAAATAACGCTTTTCAAAACAAAAGCAGCACCGTTGTATTGCACACTCGAAATAGATACTTTTTAAAATTTATTTTGTAATTTATAATAGGCCTCACGCGGCCGGACAGGGACGTACAAAGGGCCGGATGCGGCCCGCGGGCTGCAGAATGCCCAGGTCTGTACTAAGGCAACAAAACGTATCAGTTTTCAGAAGCAGAAAGTTATTTGTACCAGTCTCGGTTTGAAAAAAATAAAAAAATAAATGTGCACTCCTAGGAAAAAAACAATAACAATTCTGCCAGTCTTTAAACATTTCCGTTCCAGAAGTTTTATAATATAAAGCTTTGCAATACAATAGACATATACCAATTATATTATTATCTCATTTCTGAAAAATGGGTGGGGATGTAAGAAAAATCAGGTGTAGCAGGAAATACATTTGCTTATGTTGGCTCTTT